>NW_017307812.1:128122-139532 GCF_000935625.1 Nanorana parkeri
TGTAAGGCTGTAGGGGGAGATCTTTACTGGAGACATATGGGAAGAAGGGGTTGTACTGTGAGGAGGGGGTCATTTTTGGTTGTTCTCTATACACTAGCTTGTGTGTTATGCATTCTGAAGCCCTGCGCTCTATGTGATACGCATTCCAGACTCCTGCAATCTGTGCACTTCCCACTCCTGACCCCTGTGCTCCCTATATTATGCACTCCTGATCCCTGCAGTCTCTACATTATGCACTCTTCATTCTTGCAATCTACTGTATGTGATACACAGTCCTGACCCTTAAACTCGTGATACCTGCTCCTGACCCCTACACTCTGCTCAATACCTACTTCTGCCCCCAGCACTCCCAACATTACATACTCCTGACCCCTGCACTCTCTGTGTTACACACTCTTGACCCCTGCACTCTCTGCATTACACTCTTCACCACTTCACTCTCTGTGTTACACAATCTTGACCCCTGCACTCTCTGCGTTACACAATCTTGACCCCTGCACTCTCTGCGTTACACAATCTTGACCCCTGCACTATCTGCGTTACACAATCTTGGCCCCTGCAGTCTCTGTTACACACTCCTGACCCCTGTCTGCACTCTCTGTTACACACTTCTGACCCCTGCCTGCACTCTCTGTTACACACCCATGACCCCCGCACTCTCTGTTACACACTCCTGACCCCTGCACTATCTGTGTTACACACTCCTGACCCCTACACACTCCTGACCCCTGCACTCTCTGTGTTACACACTCCTGACCCCTGCATGTTCTGCATTATGCATTCCTGACCTCTGTGTGTTCCTCACTCCTGAGCCCTGCACTCTGTACGATATGCAGCCCTGACCCCCTGAACTCTATGTGATGAGCATTCCTGGCTTTCTGCATTGTGGTGCATTAACAGCCCATTCAAAAACAACACAACACAGGTTGGCATGCGTGCAGCAACTCAGTGCTAAGTGCTTAGCCTTTCAGCCTGGACAGAGTTACACAGCTATTTCTGAGACTCTGAACCTTAAATGGGTTAAATTCCCCTAAGGAGTAGGTGCCCCCCCAAAAAAAATCTCTCCATGAACCAGGCGTAAAATAATAAAGAACCTCAAAAAGAACCCAGAACAAAATTCAGACCTTTCTTACCACAGCCCAAGTAAATTTTCATGACTTACCAAAATAATCTGTGAAACAATGTGATACCCAGGAAAACAGCAAGAAGAACCCATTGTTCACTGAAAGGAAAATGAACATCTGGATTATACTCTATAATTAATAACAGAATGGACTGGAAACACCTCGGAGATTTTAATTTACAATGTGAATTTAATTTAGAGCACAGTAATAAAACCGCTGTCATTAATGGCACAGAATGTGCTTAACGTTAATCAATGCTCTGCCCATGCAGGGCAAGGCAACAGGTTCTCTTTAGTGCAGATCTCTGCAGGCACATATGCTTACCTCTCTTTCACTCTGTACAGGAGAAAGATGGACACCCTATGTAGGCTATGAGTCGCTGGAGCATAAACATAGCTATGGATCCTCCATGTGACACCACTGATTGACTCAAGACTGTCACATGGAGTAAGTCACATGCCTGCCAAGGGAGCGAAGGAAAGGCAAGTATATACTTCTGGGAATGAAGGGCTAATAGCCAACCTGTTGTTTTGTACCGAATGGAAGCAGAACAGGTTTGCTTCAAAGGGCCAGTCCTCCCAAAAGTGATATTTCTATAGATGGAGTGTGGTGGTCTGAGTCAGCCCCTGGTATGTTATAAGTCTGATATGTCTTATAATTCCCAATCCTGTTCTGCCCACAGTTACATTTTACATTACATCCTGTTGCATCCTAAATAAAAACAAAACATAACAGAATAAATCCAATTTTTTTCCAAGTCCAAGAGGAGTATAAAAAGAATTGCTTGGTGGGTTAATTCTACAGGTGATGAGGAGCCGGCTTTCTGGCCAATCAGGAAGCCAGGGGGCGGGTATTGACTCGCCGCTCGGCTTCCTGATTGGCCAGTTTCCTGACCAATCAGAAAGCCGAGTGTTGAGTCATTACACGCCACCAGGTGACGAGGAAGCATGGAGCTGGCTCTCCGGCCAATCAGGAAGCCGGGGGGCGGTTAATAACTCCCCGCCAGGCTTCCTGAATGGCTAACTTAATGACCAATCAGGAAACCAGGCGGCGAGTCATTATAATCGGTGACGAGGGAGCATGGAGGCGGCTTCCCTGCCAATCAGGAAGCAGGGGGCATGTCATTACCCACCACCCGGCTTCCTGATTGGCAGGGAAGCCGCCTCCATGCTCCATGGTGACGAGGGAGCATGTAGCCAGCTTCCCAGCAAATCAGGAAGCCAGGCAGCGTGTGATGACACCATGCCCGGCTTCCTTATACTGGGTATCAGGGTAAGCATCGGAGCATTTGGGCGAGTACGAGAACTCGCCCCAAATACTCGGTACCGATACCGATTGCATCCCTAATACTTACCCTATCTCCAGCCCTGTCCCCCAAAAACTCTCCACTGTGTGATTCAGTTCTGGGCCTCCTCTGGCTTAAAGAGGAATTGTACAACAAACACACCTTTACAAATGTTTAGTAATTGCAATCTACAAACAGACACTTCTAGATAATTGCCGGATTTGTATTCTTTGCATACATTATTTTTATTTTCACAGTGGCCATTTATACTAAGGCAAGATAAATCCATCTCCTTTTACTTCCCAGATCACTGGCACATATGACTAGGACATGTGACCATTATCTCAGGGGAGGAAAATCCCTTTCCCTGAGATCTCAATGTTGCAATTTCCAGCAATTCACTGCGGATGTAACCTTCCTAGGATGCATTTCTTACCTAATTGCTTGCCCACACTATTGAATTTACATATAATGGGGCATGCTACACTGATTACTGGCAATGAATTAAGCTAAAAGACACTATGGGAGGAATTTATCATAGCAATTGAGAGTGTTTGAACTCGCATATGGTCGCATGGGATATATTTGCACCAGATTTATGTTGCTAGTGTACTGTTGTTCATAAATGAAATTAAATAGACTCCAGGAAAGAAGACGTGTAACTCCAAGCAAAAAGCTTAAAAGAGAACTATGGGGTAAGTGTTTTTCCCCATAGTTCTCTTTAGGGTCACGGGAGGACATATACTAACCTCCTCCCCTGACCTGAAGCTCAGTATATAGGGGGCTATTGCCCGCAATATACTGAGACCGCCGCAGCCGGGACGGATCCCCACAATACTGTCTGGATGCACCCAGCTGCGTGAGTGACAGCCGGCTCTGCCTATCTAGAGGCAGAGCCAGCAGTGCCCACCCTCTCCCTCGTTCGCTCCTCCACTCAGCTCTGGAGGATCGGAGAGGGGAATCCCTGCAGAGAGCGGTGACTGACAGTCACTGCTCATTGCAGGGATACAATCGGGAAGTGAGCATATCGGCTGCATGTTTCTACTCACTTCCTGATCAATAGAGCCGACGCGTGACAGCTTCTTTGTCAGCTCTAACTATGAGGATGAGTGGAAATCACTCACCTCATAATTCTCCTTTAACTGTCGCTTCTTAAACAAGTGGCCATGGGGACTTCTAAGGATCTAAGAGGCTAAAACTGTCGCAATTGCTTTGATAAATTCTCCCGTAAGAGTTTAGTACCACTGTACCTGTGTAGTGGAAGGCTGCCTCTAAATAGGTATAAAAAATAGGAGCCAAGCCTATGTTTTTATTGCTGCCTATGTGTCCTTACACTTGCTACAATGAAGGTGAGTGAAATGATCAGCACACACATACTTTTGTAGATGTGCTAAATCAGGGGTGCCCACACTTTTTGTGTTAAGATCTACTTTTCAAATGACGAGCTACATGCGATCTACCTATGAAAAAAAAAACGCCCTCTTTCTCTCTCTCCTGGCTGTCTCTCCTTGCTCATCCTCCTGGCTGTCTCGCCTCTCTCTCCTGGCTGTCTTTCCTCACTCTCTCCTGGCTGTCTCTGTTTGCTCTCTTAGCTGTCTTTCCTTGCTCTCTCCTCTGACTGTCTCTCCTCTCTCTCTTTCCTGACTGTTTCTCCTTGCTCTCTCTCCTGTCTGTCTCTCCCTGCTCTCTCTCCTCGCGCTCTCTCTCCTGGCTCACCTTGCTGTATTTTGCAAACAGTGTAGTGCAACAAGCTGTGTAAACTAACATTCTTTGATGTAATACATAGCACTTCAGCCACCAGTATCCACCAGAAAGGTGTCAGGGAGCTTGGCTCAGCAGACTCAGGCTAATAGGTAATCATGTGTGCACAGCAAAATAAATATACCAAAATGGAATAAAGGGGCCGCCATTCACACCCTTCGTGGTCTACCAGCATCAGCTTTGAGAGCTACTGGTAGATCACGATCTACCTAATGGGCACCCCTGTGCTAAATGTATGCTGTGCTTTCTTATAATTAACTTAGGGTACAGCGTGTGAGGTGCTACCTTCATTCATTAGCACTGTGTGCTGGGAGAAACATGGAGATATTCACACTTTGAAGACCCATGTGACAGCATTGGTCAGCATTTCTCAAAGCAGCAGTGGGAAGATGGAACATTGAATGTTTTCTAGTATTTTACAATGAGCAGCTCAATGTGCTTGGTTGATAAGCAGAACCATTGCTCTTGTTTTGCATTGTATTATACAAGTTTATAATGTACAGAATACTGCCACCTATAGGAAAACATAAACATGCTTGGTTCATTTTTCTAGGCGTTACATAGTTACATAGTTAGTCAGGTTGAAAAAAAGACACAAGTCCATCGAGATTAACCTATAGAGATATGGGGGGGAAATAATAAATAAAAAAATAAGAAAGAAAGCCTAAACAGAACGCTATGCCCACAGCTACCCCGTGTTGATCTAGAGGAAGGCAGAGAAAACCCCTATAAAGCATGGCTCAATTTGCTCCAACAGGGGAAAAAAATAATTTCTGATCCCATAAGGCAATCAGATATTCCCTGGATCAACAATCTCCAATGCTTAATATACCTATACGAACTCAATATCCAGTAATATTCTCTGTGTTTAGGAATACATCCAGATGTTTTTTAAAACAATGAACTGAGCTAGCTAGAACAAGCTCCTGGGGGCGTCTATTCCACATATTCATAGCTCTAACTGTGAAGAATTCTTTCCCTATGCAAAGGTTAAACCTCTTTTCCTCCAGACGCAAGGAGTGCCCCTTGTCCTTTGCAGCGATCTTAAAGTGAATAATTTGGCACCAAGTTCACTATATGGACCATTTATGTATTTATACTTGGTGATCATGTCCCCCCTTAATCGCCTCTTCTCCAGAGAGAACAAATTCAGGTCAGCTAATCTTTCCTCATAGCTGAGCTCCTTCATGCCTCTTATGAGTTTAGTCGCCCTTCTCTGCATTCTATCCAGTTCCACAACATCCTTTTTATGAACTGGAGCCCAAAACTGCACTGCATATTCCAGATGAGGTCTTACTAATGCTTTGTACAGGGGCAGGATTATGTCTCTGGAACCTAGAGACCTCATATAATACAAGAAAGGATTTTGCTTGCTTTAGAAACTGCGGCTTGACATTGCATGCTATTATTGAGTCTATGGTCCGCCAGAACATCCATATCTTTCTCCATTATTGACTTCCCCCAAACATACTCCCCCTAGAGTGTATGACGCATGCATGTTTTTAGTCCCCCAAGTGCAGAACTTTACATTACATTAACTACCTCCGGGCCGGCCGTAGTAAAAAAACGAGGTCTTACTTTCAGGGAAATACGGTACCTGGCCTGGGAGGACTCCGTACACAAGCCTTGTAAACAGGGACAGATACTATTGGCACAGACTACCTCTGGGATTCCCAGACCCAATCGTTTAGAAATCATGGACAATTGCATCTGACCTGCAGTTCACCCCCATTCTCCTTCAGCTTTCTAGTACAGTAAACAGTTGAATACCTAGATAACAAACAAGAAAAAAAAAAAATCCCGTGTACTCACTATTCTGCAGGAAACGATTGTGTGCCTATTTGTCTTAATCTGCTTTTGATTACTGCATTTCAATATTAAGTCAATACAGAGATTATGTTATTAGTTAGACCTAGTTTAAATCGCAAATCTCAAGCAACCAAAGACTACATTTATCCGGAATCTAACAATCACTGGGCAAGCTAGATAACAGGGAGTTTACTATACTGTTAAAGGGGTGACGATTACTTTGCGTCTAAGGAAAGAATGCAGACCGACACCGCAGAACTCACAAGGTGATCCGATTTACATAACACAAGGGTCATTTCAAGATAAACTTGTCAAGAGATTTACCATGTAGGCTGCTGTGGCCGACTTTCTAAAAAGGCTGGTTTCCTGGTTATTAAAACAGAGCCAATAGAAATACTTTGACAGATCAGGAACTGGTTAAAAAAAAAAGTGTAAACAATCCATATACGTATAACAGTATTGGGTAATACCCATGTAGCAGCATGTGTTTCCGGTTAGATCTATCTGTAGCCAATCGAGAGGCCCTGCTGTCTTGTGTGCTGACCCATTATTAATCATACCCATTTGTAAACACAGACCAGGCAACTTCAAATTATGACACTATTAATGGAATTCCACCTCAACATCACTTTAGTTTTCCATATACTGGGTCAGGTGGTAATCACAGTGATACCGTGTTTCCCCGAAAATAAGACTGTCTTATTTTTTTTTAGGGGCGGGAGGGAGCTGAGGCCGGTCTTCACAGCTACCCCGGAAGATCTATCGCTATCTTCAGGGATGTCTGTAATATAAGACCTACCCCGAACTAGGTCTTATTTTCGGGGGATGTCTTACTTTCGGGGAAACACGGTAGTAAATTCCAGCCTCCTTTACAACACACAGGGACCTTGGGTACAAAAGTAGTCAGCCTCCAGAAGGAAGGACAGCACCAATGCAGATGATTGGATCTACAGCCGAGTGATACACAAATAAGATACATTTTTATTAATAGTAGAGAACTATGGGGTCAGTGTTTTTCCCCATAGTTCTCCTTAGGGTAATGGGAGGACACAAACTAGCGTCCCCCCAGGCTCAGTATACCTCAGGGGTGTGGAAATTTTGGAAAAAACTACTTGTCCAAGGACTAAAGCAGGGGCCGAATCTACTTGCCCCTCTTGACAAACTACTTGTTCCGATACAAAAAAATTATTTTAACCAAAACCGTATTGAGCAGTGCTAAGAAGCGCTTCTCATTGGTCAGTGCCGTCAGGTGGCCGCGTTGACCAACGAGTGCTTGCAATTTGCGAGCGAAATTCAGAATACATGGTACAGATAGTACACTCGTACTGGTGGACGGGAAGGACCATTCGCCAAAAGGTAAGTATAGTGGGAGGGAGATTTGTGCAGGTAATTACATTTTCCCAAATTACTTGGGAAAGTGAATATACCCTTTAGGGTTGGTGCAGACCTGCGGATTCCCGGGACGTGCGAACGTGTGCGGTCGCATCTGCATATATGGGGTTACATCTGCGTGGCAATTGCTGAAAAAAGTTAAATGTACCTATTTTCACGACATGCACCACGCAGCGTTTTCAACCGTGATCGCCAGCGGCGGTATTGCAGTAGGAAAACGAGCAATGTGCCTGCGGATGACTGGGGTGCCATTAGAAAATAATGGCACTGCCAGCAAAACCGGCGGTGATGTGATTCCGTGACCACCCAGCCATCCGCTCGGTTTCGTGCAGGATGACCGGGCAGTCACGGATCGCGCTGGCAGTGCCATCATTTTCTAATGGCACCCCAGTCGCGCCAAGCACATTGAGGTGTTTTCCAAGCAGTAGCACACGATCGCAGTTGAAGACTTATTCACATGCAGATGGGGCAGCGGGGCTGGTTTTCATTTTCTCAATTTGTATTTACTTTGTAAAATGTTTAAATTTGTTTTATTATTTTTACTTCATCACATTTATTTAAATTTTTAACTATTAATTACTTTTTTTGAAAACTCTTTTAAACTATTTTTTTTTTTAAAACTTAGCTTTTGGAGGTGACAGGTTCTCTTTATCGACCCTGCCACCTCCAACACAGGAGTTCTAGCACGGTACTGTGCTAGAACTCCTGTGACAGAAACGAGCAGCGTTCGCCAGAGGCTGAGGGAGGTGACAGAGCATGTCACTGCTCCACGCACCTTTTGCCGGTCACCTATTCCACCGCTGAAAAACCAGGCGGGATTTAGCTAAAATGCGTTCCCACGTGACCCGTCACACATTCCAACCCAGTCATTGATATAAAATTAGTTTTGGAACACAAGAGCTTTCTTTTGTTGGTATTTAATCACCACTGGGGTTTTTATTTTTTGCTAAAGGAAAAAAGAAAAAACCCCCCACACGTTAAGCAATGAAACATTGCGCGCACACACGGCAATCAGGACTCCTATTACTAGCTGGCTGGCAGAATTTGTGCTGGTCAACAGTATTCGCTGTCACTGTAAAGAAAGTCTCCTCTCAGCTGAACAGTGAGAGATGAGAACGGTAGATAATGCTTAAATGTTTACATTTAGCGATCTGTTGTGATTGGTCACCGCGATCACAGAACAGAGCCAATTTCACTGGCTATGCACCAAGTTGTTTCAGCTACATTGTCCAATGGGAGGAACTTATCAAAACTGGCTCAAACAAAATCTGAAGCAGCTGTGCATGGGAACCAACAGCTCTCTAAAGTTAAAGGTGCCCATACACTGCTCGATTCTCGTACGAGAATCGGGCGAAATCCCGCGATCGTACGAGAATTGAGCAGTGTGAACGGAGACGTGCGACTGTTTCTACTGTACGGTCGCACGTCTTTTGTCGAGCCAACATGTTCGAAAACCCGCCGAGAATCGTACGATTCTCGGCGGGTTTCTAACCTGATCGCCCGATAGCTGCGGAACGGGCCGGTGTGCGCACGCACACACTGCCCGTTCTGCATTGCCGTCAACGGAAGCCCGCCCCTCAGTGGTGGGTACACATTCAACCTTCCTATTACAACGGCCACACAGCGCAACTGGTTAACTTCGTGTCCAAGTTATTACAGCAAACAGCAGTGACCAAAAACAAAACCTTTATTCACAACTGTATAAATGTGCACCAAAAACACTAGAATTTAAAAAGTAACTACATGCTATAGACAAAACCAAGTCCGATCCATTTTTCTATGCTTATGTTTTGTTTTTTAATCCATTTCTTTATGCTTTTGTTTTTATTTTTTTAATTAGTGAAGCTTATAGATCAAATCACAGTAGAAAGAAACTCTGAAGCATACAAAAAGTGTAGCATGATGTTCAGCTAGTACAGCTCAATCACATACATGTTGCACTTCAGGCATAAAAAGCAGAAGCAGGATGTGAACAGCTGCTTTCGGTGAAGTCATTTTAAATGGCATCAATATCAATGTCGTCATCTTTCTCAACAGCAGATTTTACAGTTTCCACTTTCGGAACGCTTACAGTCGTGGAATATACAACCTGTGAAAACAAAGCAATGATTAGTGGTGGGTACACATCCAGCAAAGCACATCATGTTATATGGAGTAGGTTTTATGTTTCCGCCTCATAGGAAATGATTCTAATGTCTATAGGACAGCGGTGGAGACATCACACTAGGGTCAACTGCAGGCAAGAGTTGTGAAGAGAGTACAAACTTAAAGTTTAATGTGTAGGACAAATACTAGAAAGAAAACACTACAGAATATGCCAGAAATGGCACCTTGCTTTGGTCATTTACATATTACACAGAAATTAACTACAAAACAGTTTTAAGCAACACCTTTACATGAAGGGTGCTTTACATAGCTTTCCATTTATCTTTATGGAGGGGCATTTTTATGGTCAAGTACCAAAGATGTGGCAAGCTGGACTATCCCCCCGCTTTATTGTAAGCATGCAAAAAGGGATGTGCACACTCAACCTGCTCTGCAGTGTTTTTTATGGGGTCATTGGAATAAAGACCTCCCCTGCCTTTCTTTAAATTCACCCAGTGTAGATTTCTGCCAAAGACACATCAAATGGTCTTCATGGTTACACAAAACACATGGTACTGCGGAGTATAAACTGGCACATGCTTCAAGATGTTGAAAATATGCAGGGGCCACAGCATGTGCAACTACACCAAGAACATCAAACTTCAACTCAAAACATTTAGAGCACCAGAGATTAAAGATGGCTTGACCATTTAAGAAGATTAGAAGGCAGACAGCAGACATGTTAGTCAGGGGCAGATCTGCCGCGAGGCAAACAAGAATGTAGCCCCCCAAAAAACATTTAGGCAGACGGGCTGCACAGAAACCGGCAGCCCGGCTGCCTAATGTAAACGGAGAGGAAGCGGCGGGCGGGGGAGCAGGAGGATACCGGGGACGGAGACAGCTGAGATCGAAGAGGCGGGGATTCGAATATGGCAATGGAGGCGGGGCTTGGGACCAGCTCTGGGGGGCTCCCATCTGGAGGAGCTGGTGCTGGAGAGGGCCGACTGCCTGCTGAGCTGCGAGAGGGGAAAACTTCCTTCTACCAACTGACCCAGGAGACCGAGTAGATCTTTCAGAGGGAGTCGCCATCCAACTGGCACACAAGGTGGGTGCAGGGATGCGATGCTCTGCAACTGGGTGCAATGGTTTGCAGGGCATGGGTGAAGTGGTCTGTATTTCGGTGCAATGGTCTGCAGGGCATGGGTGAAATGGTCTGTAACTGGGTGCAATGCTCTGCAGGGTATGGGTGAAGTGGTCTGTAACTGGTTGCAATGCTCTGCAAGGAATGGGTGCAGTGAGCTATAACATTGCAGGGTAGCAATACAGCGATCTGTACCTGGGTGTCATGCTATATAATGTATGAGTAAAGTGGGTGAAATGCTCTGCAGAGAAAGGGGTGGGCAGTGGTGTGTAACTGGGTGTACATGGTAAATAATCTGCAGGGCCTAAGTAGATGTTCCAATAGAAGTCCTCATCGAGTCCTGCGACAGCGATGGAAGAGGCGGGAGGAATCACCAAAGCTCCAGTCAGGTGGTGAGGATGTGACGATAGGGCACCGAGGCAGCTGGGTTTCCCATGCCAGGTAAGAGGACTGTGCTGGCAAGGCCCGGCATATTCTGCACAGCCCACAAAAGTGTCAGGTGGTCTGTGCAATACCCTTTGGGGGGCTCTGCAGCCTGCAAAGCCCACGGCAGATCCTGCACAGCCCCCCCCCTGAGATACAGTAGGGTCTCTGCAGGATCTGTTGGGGGGCTTGGCGAGGTCTAAGGTGGGCACAGCCCACCAGAGATCCTTCACAGCCCACCTGAGTACCCGCAGAGCCCTTCACAGATCCTGTAAAGCCCACAGCTTTCCTGCTACGCCAATAGTGGAACATGTCAAAAGCTGGATAGTGTGCACTGCATCCAACGACCGACAGGTTACGCAAAAAGTGTTAAACAGGAAGGGGTGGGGT
>NW_017307812.1:140490-168397 GCF_000935625.1 Nanorana parkeri
GGGGGGGGGGGAAATTTGGGGGGGGGGGGGGGGGGGCGGTGCCTGAGTTTTGCCTTGCCTAAGTCAGCTCCAAACCAGAATACACCACTGGTCAGGGGAGCAGTTTATCCAATGCATGCGTCTCACCTCAATATTCTCATCTTCCTCATCCTCTTCATCACCAGAAGACTCCTCTTCAGCCTCCTTTAGCCATTTAATAAAAGGCTCTGCTTTTGCTCGAATATCTTTGGCAAGTTCTTTAGAGACGTATTTTTTAGATGGCTAAGAAAAAAAAAAAGTTAAAAACGTTGCATAGAAGGAAATCTCATCACCACATCTGACTACAGAAGCTACAAGTACATCTCGATAAGTCCATCTCGATAAGATTGAAATGTGAATCATTCTAGTAATGAGAGGTGGTTCACCAATCGGACACCCGTAGTTTAGTTACATGCCAAGAGTCTATGTTCTAAAATTGATACATTGTTCTGTTATTTGAACGGAAATCAACCTCAAAATCAGAAGTGGCTTCAGCTGAATTCTACTAAAATGAATAGCATGTCGCCCAGTCCAGACACTTACAACTGAGGTCAGTAGATTTAAGATTCAATTACGCAGATCACACCAAATTTACATAGTATTTGAGGTTGAATAAAGACATTAGTCCATCCTATAGGATCTCATTCTTAGGAGTACCCGTACCCCTGTATATTACAGTCCCTTATGAAATCGTCCAAAAGTTTCTTGAACAATTCCACATTCTTAGCTGAAATCACTGCCTGTGGGAGTTCCAGACCCTAACCGCTCAAACTGCTAGATCATGCCAACTAAATTTACTAGTAAATGTTAGAAGAAGCCTTTCAAATGGAGTATCAAATCCACAAAAAAAAAAAAAAAAAAAAAAAAAAAAAAAAATCAGCTCACCTCCATTCCTATTGCCAACATTAAACAAACTGAGAACTATTTTGCTACACAATTGTTTATTTCAGAAAACTTCCCAATATCTTACACGGACTATAGTAGCCAGTTCTAGTAAGCGTGATACTACTTTATTAATTACTACTTCATTTAAAAATTATGAAATCCTCTGATCCCCATAGCAGGCTCTTACCTTCTCAGCCCAACCAATGATAACTTCCTCCTCCAGGAGATCTGCATCATACATCTCCTTCAAGATGTGTGGAATTTTAGAGAGCAGTTGTGCTTGGTGTAGAGTCACAACACACTCAAAGCCATGGAGGAGGTACCTCTGCGCTTTCTTGTTGTTGTGGCAGAACTGAAAGAAGGAAGTAAAAACCATTTACATGAGAAAATGCAGTTGAAAATATAGCAACTCAATGGGAAGACAGTATGGGGAATTCTAGCATGAAAGGAGTTACCATTTTGCCACAAATCACCCACTTTAAACAGGACCAGGCCAACGAACCCAAACATTTCTGCTGTATGTAAAGTGCCAAGAAGTCACCCTGGCTTATTGCATTTCCCTCGACACTACTGGTATCCCCTTGCCCAATTAGTTTTCTTTGTGGCAGATCATGCCATGGACTGTATTCTTGCATACAGCTTTAACAGGAGGAGACTGCTCTTGCAGTATTCTGAAGCAAAATAAAAATTAAAGTGTCACTAAACCTTAAAAAAAAAAAAAAAAAAAAAAGTGTAGTGTATGTAACACTCAGCTGTGGAGCCTCAAATCTCCGAATTAATGCAGACAGTCCTTCCTTCTGGAGGGCCACTGCTTTTCTTCCCCATGGTCCGTGTGTGTGTTGTAAAGTAGTCACCGTCCCAAGCTCCCTTCCAGGATGGACTACAATCTCAATACAAATGAGTAAACTAAAACATGAGATTGTAGTCCATCACAGGAGTGAGCTTGGAGCGGTGACTACTTTACAACACACACAGGTACCATGGGGAACATAAGTAGCCCCCCTCCAGAAGGAAGGACAGTGTTAGCACCAATTCAGAGATGATTTGAGGATCTACAGCCGAGTGATACACAAATAACGGGCCAGTATTGTTAATAGTGGAGGTACTTGAACACCTTAAGGTTTTACTCCCAAGTTTAGAGTCACATTAAATCTGAAATAAAGCACCACATGAATCCTAAATAGCTTTAGATGGTGGGCTGAAGCAGACATTTTGTCATCTGATCCTTGCATGATTGAAGTGGATGATTCCATTAACTACTATTTACACAAAATGCAAACTCAGTTTTGGCGCACCGTTTCTTGGCATACGAGTCAACCAATGCACAATGGGGACATCTAATCTGTGGGATGTCAAAGTTCAGCCAAGAAAGTGAGAACAAAATAACCAAGACTGAACAGAAGAGACCTGAAACCGATTTTTGCATCAAGCAGACCCAAGTTCTTGTCAAAACCCATTTTAACTTAACATGCTGAAGCCAGTTAAAAAAGCTAAAGTT
This sequence comes from Nanorana parkeri, assembly GCF_000935625.1. Taxonomy (NCBI): domain Eukaryota; kingdom Metazoa; phylum Chordata; class Amphibia; order Anura; family Dicroglossidae; genus Nanorana; species Nanorana parkeri. The sequence continues at coordinate 142,892 of NW_017307812.1, forward strand.
TAATTTTTTTTTCTTCTGCCGAGGATATGACATTTTGCATGAATTCCACATCACATACATCCAATGTTAGAACAGAGTGCCAGGACCTCGGTACCATAATTTCAGTGCAAGGCACTTCACACACACACAAACCAAAACACCACATACCCTCCTTTAAAAACACACAAATGTTGAGTTGAAGTTTACTTCGGAGTAACACTGCATGCACAATTTTCTGCAATCGCACTGCAACGTATGGCAATGTGGTACGGTGCATTCCAGTGCAGGCGATCACACTGTGGGTGGGTGCCCGCGTTTGGGGTGCCATTGAAATGAATGGCAATGCAAAGCACCTCATGTTGTAGAACTTGTCAGGCTGAAACCAAAAATTCCTTAGCCCACCTTTTATCATTTTCCTTTAAAGTGAAATTAAACCCTCAGATTTTTTAACAAAAAATACTGTAATGTGCGCCTTACTGTAATCCATGGTAGTTTCCCTTCTCTTTGCTGCTCTTCCTTTTAAATCCGTATCTGTTCTCATGCTGGGGGAGAACTTCTGTTTTGCAGCAGACTGCCTTGTCTCAGGAATGGATACATGGTGTCTGTATTGGTTTGCATAGGCTTGTAACCTGAGCCAGCACTAAAGGAAGAGGCCCTGAGCTGAAAGGGGAAGTTCTCCCCAAGCATGAGAAGACATGAGGATTTAAAAAGGAAGAGCAGCAAAGAGAAGGGAAACTACCATGGATTACAGTAGGGCACACATTACAGTATTTGTTTATGTTAAAAAAATCTGAGGGTTTAATGTCACTTTAAGAATGGTATTGCAAGCACATGACGCTTGAATAGCTTCAGCCCGGGAATGATGGCTGCCAGTAGCAAGATTCCGCAGACGGCGGCTGAATGCAAGTACAGCAGATTAGTGGTCTGGTGCAATAGCCAGCCTGCTATTGACCATTTCAAATTGCAATAGCCTATAACAGCATCCGCCCACTGCTTGCGGTCCTCCCCCCTCCCAGCGCGGAGGAGAAAGCTAGGAGATCCAACCAACTAATTAATAATGAGAATATTTAACAACTATTCTCATTATTGATTAGTTGGTTCAGCCCTACTGCCTTTTAAAAACACATAGGTGATGAGCGAGGATACAGAAACCCCAAACTTGCTTACTCCCTGGCTCCACATCCGTCAAATTAAACTCACCCGTAGGAAGTGTCGTCTGTATTTCTTGATCTGTTCTCTCATCTTGTCATTAAATAAAACTTCTGTTAAGACCAATGGCCCCTGTGCTTTTACATCAAGTCTTTCAGCTTCAGCCAAAATCTCCTTATCTGATGAATCTATAACTCCTTCTTCCTTCTTTTTCTGCAAGAGATTAGAATGTTGGTCAGGACTTCAATAGAAGACACATCCTGTAGGCGAGGTCCACAACAAGTGACTAAAATACATTGTAGCCAAACTCAATGGACACGTTTCAACTTAAACTAAACCGGACCATAAGAAAAGTGTCAAAAAAATGCAGGCACAAGTGACCAAAGTTTTCATATTTAGCCTAAGCTTTCAGGGCTTCAATTTCTCCAAGTTTAAAAGGAGAACTATGAGGTGAGTGCTTTTCACTCCTCATAGTTCTAGCCGACCTGTGACAATGAGACTGTCACAGGTCGGCTCAGATCGGGAAGTGAGCGAACACATACCGCCGTTCGCTAACTTCTCCATTCTGTCAGGGCGGAGCCCTGACCAGGGGAGGGACTGGATTCCCCACTCACCGATCCAGCGCTGACTGGCGGATCGGGAGGGGAGGGTACAGCTGGCTCTGCCTCTAGATAGGCACAGCCAGCTGTCACTCACGCAGCTGGGCAGATCCAGACATAATTGTCGGTATCCGTTTCAGCTGTGGCTTCTCAGTATACTGCGAGCTACTGAGCTTAGGGTGACGGGAGGACGCTAGTTTGTGCCCTCCCGTTACCCTTAGGAGAACCTAACCCCACAGTTGTCCTTTAAGTCTCCCACATTTTGCCAATTAACGAAGTATGCATTAAAGAGTGTGGAATTCAGCAACAGAATGCAAGGGTAGTGCTTGATAGGAACCCTTCAAAACAGAGATATGGAATCGGTCATTGTAGACTTATTTTATGCATGCTACAGGGCCGTCATCTTTTAGTGCATGACTCAGGTGAGTAACTCCTGCACATGACATACCCTTAAAATTTTAACTTGGAGATGTTGAAACCTTGTACAGAGCCTGGTTTTACTATCCAAGAGACTGTACAGGGGTGGATCAGAAATCCAGTCCACTTGCACACAAGGATGCTGGCACTTCTTGCAATCACCATTAGGAACTGTTAAGGTCCAGTCCACAATATCAGTTTTAAATAAAATGTCCATGGTACAACACAACAGTAACTATACATTCATGTTCACAAAAACCGTGTCCTGTCCCTGTCTTCCCCCCCCAAAAGCAGGGCAAGGATTCGCATTTAAACTGCAGTAATATTGATATAAAAATGTAAGGCTACATAATTGGGTGTGACTGGGCGTCACCAAAACACACAGCACAGTGACCTGGTGAGCTCAAGCAAGAACAGGACTAGAGCCAGTGTGATGTTAGTATGGGAGCTACCATTGCTGAGCCAGAATGTCAGCTGAGAGCCGACGGCTGGCCAGTAAGCTTCCTAGTTTCACACTTCTAAATATACATCCCTTCTGCAATGTTAGGCTTAAGGTGACCTCTGACAACGCAGCTTACCTGACGGGGTGAGTGAGGAATCCGTCATGATTTATAATAAGGACTGGACAACAATTTAAGACTGAATGTTTAAACTCGTGCTTAAACCAACGTTTTAGAGTTTTTAAAAGGCAATATTGCAATTCCCCAAGCTCCAATGTTACTGAATAAAAGCTTACCTTTACAAAGTCGAACAGCATGTTAACTCTGTCCTCAACTGTCCTTTCCAGGTCCTCACTTAATGTCAGAACCTTGGCATGTTCGCTTATTTCCTCCATTCTGCGTCGCTGAGCCTCTGCAGTAGTGTCTTCACCCCAATCTTCATCATCATCGTCTTCATCCTAGTGGATAAAAAAAAAAAAGTTAACATTTACTGCAGATAATGACCTTCCTTTGTATATCCATTGCAACAAGGTAAGGATGTTAACACTGAAGGAACCATTGCTGTAAAGAATTTTAGGCCTAGGTTACATAATCCTATCAAGCTACAGGAAGCCTTTACTTGCAGACACTGACCACCTTATTCATATAACACTAAATGGTAGTTATGTACTTACCATACGTGGAGGATTTAACTCTGTTAGGACAGTAGATTCATTGTTTGCTACAGAACCATTTTCTTTGCCCCTCTTATTTTTTTTGTCTTCCTTCTTTTTGCCCGTACTGCTGTCTGTGTTCTCTGCAGAAAGAATTATCAGTAAGAAAAAAAAAAAAAATCCGCAAAAATATCCCAAAGACAAAAAAATACCAACTGTCAAAGTCAGTCTAACAGTAGATCTCACAGCAGCAAGAGTACTGGAATAGGATAGACTTTGTTTTATTTTGCAAGCTAAAATTGGGACAGGCAATTTTAGGGCAACTGCCACAGAGTGTTGCTTGCAATAAAGTGAGCCTTAACCTTAAATCTGAAGAGAAACCCCATGTCTAGCCCATCAGACTATCAAAAACACTAATAACAAAAAACAAGAATGTTAAAAAAATAAAAGCAATTACCTGGTGGGTTTTTGAGAATGAAAGTACAGAGCTTATGATTTGTATCCAGCATGCCTCGATAGCCACAGGCTTTACAGGAATTTCCTATTGTTTGTTTCTTGGGATTGATATGCTGGAAAGAAAAAACAATTTTTTTTAAATAGACTTCATAAACACCACAAACACATGCAGGCATTGCTGGGCAGTTCAAAGAATGAGGCAATAGTTCCCAGAAAGTCAGTCAGTACTTTGTAGATGTAATGGTCAAAGACAGACTTAAGTTTGAAGCATCCCACGGCACAGGAGATATGCAAACTGCTGACCAGTAAGAAATGCCACCTGACCGTTATTGTTCCCTTGACTTGGAAGTCATCCAGTTTAAGCCCTGGAACAAGCAAGCAGGAGCTGTATCAAATTGTATGCATTCATGCTCGAAGTGATTGACTTGGGAAGTACTGAAAGGCAGAACAGCATGGCAGCTAGCTTTTTGAGAGACACACACTCTACCAATCACAGGTCGGTTATTAAAATATGGTATATGATCAATCATACCACATACAGTTATCACCATTAACTGGCCAGGCAGATGTCTGTGTGAGAATGGGCAGCCCCACCAACACACTTTTTGTGTTTTATTTAGATTGGTATTCATAGTTTTGCAACATACAAGAGAACAAAAAAAGTAGACAAGTGTCAGCAGTAGATTTTACAAACTAGTACATACATTTACTTGAGATTTCTCTAAAGTAAATTCTTAAAGCAATTGTTTAAAGCCCAACTCCGGGCTAAACGTTTGGCCCCCATCCATCACCACACTGAGGTGAATTTATCAAAACCGGAGAAGACATCTGGAGCAGTTGCCCATGGCAACCAACTTCTCTTCAGTTTGTTCAGTTAAGATTTGAAAATGAAAGCAGCAAATTGGTTGCCATGCACGGCTGCTCCAGGACCGGCTACAATATAAACAAGCAATCTAGATATAGGTAAGGACATGAAGTCTTCAATTAAGGCAACCCAAGTGTCCTCATCAGGTGAAGCTTACACAAGTTCAGCCCGTTAGGTTTATTAAAAACAAAAAATAAATCATCCTTTCCAGATTGGGTTCATTAGGTGTACAGTAGTCAAACAAGTCATGAAAATAATATTTACCAGATCTGTTTCAGGATTCTCACACTCAGGACATAGAACAAACTTTTTGATGAATCCATCCAACATGTCTTGCAACTTATTTGCCTCATGAGATCCATTGACAATGAAACGGTCATTCTTAACATCAAACTGGGTCTGTGCTCCCAGCTCACAACCAAAAAATTTGGTGGGATCTGCAAACAGAAAAATGTATTAAGTGGAAAGTCTGCAAATGTCACATCATACAAAGTAGAGAGCAGTGTGAATCATTTAATTAAAAGGCAAGATATGAGAGCCAACAGCCAGTAGCTATAAACAAAAGCACAAGCACTATGTGCAACGCATGAGCCTTTATGCTTGCCAGATTTAATTGTACAGAAAAAGCTGTAATATGAACATGTGTTTATCACAAATGACATCTACAAAATTATAACCCGGGTGAACTCTATAGACTGATGTCTTCTTTCAACCTGGTCAACTACGTATCCCCCAACCACCAGCTTGCTAACACCATAGAAGCAAGCTTGCAAAGAGAAAACAAAATCCCCATGTAATCTTCACATCAAATGCAACAAACGTCAACTCTACCAATACCACCACGCACAAGATTCGCTTTTAGGGGCCCCACAGTATTCCATTCAATCAAGCCCTTTCACTACACAGTTGTTGGTAAATTTAAAAAGGAGATGTACAGTACAGTGAGTGATGAGCTTTAGATGTAAAGCCTTTTATCACTGCTTAATTCTCACTGGACAACAAATGTGGGGCAGCTGTTTCAATTTCCAAATAAGTGGGTCAGAGGGATGAGAAGGCAAAGATGAAACAATAAGGCGGTCACCTCCTTGTGTGACAAGTTTAGTAGTCACAACACTTTCTGAACAGACTTGCAGTCCTAAGGTTCAGATGCCCCAAAGCAAGCAGCTCTGCTGTTCTGTCTTTTGGTTAGTGTTCTGTGTAGCCAAACTTTGAGGAAGGAAGGATTAAAGCTACTGCTGGATTCTAACTGGCATGCACTGTTCTGTTAAAAGAGTTTTCTATTTACTTACTATAAGATTTCTACATACAAAGTAAGTGAAAGGCTCCAACAGCCGCATGGAGTAATAGAGTAAGGCCTCGTTTTGGCCAGAACGCACTGCCTCCAACGCACTTTGTGGGCAGGAGGGGGCATGGCGGTCCATTGAAGTGAATGGCACCGTAGGCATGCCCTCCGGGCCGCACAAGTGCTTGCGGCATTTTGGTCGAACTGGACCACAGGCATAATGTGTCTTGCGATCCCGTGCGGCCGATGGCATTACGGCCAGAGGGCATGGCTACGGTGCCATTCACTTCAATGGACTACCACGACCCCTCAAAAAAAAAAAGGGAGCCAACAAAAAAAAAAAGTGAGCCAGCCACAACGCAAGGCAGTGTGTTCTGCCCAGAATTGTGCCGGAACGCACCGCATCTGGTGTGAACGAGGCCTAATTGTAGGCAAGAACCTCATCTGGATTTTTATTGCCGTCCTGTTTCCCCTTTTACAGATTTTATTCTCTTCACATACGGTCAGGTAAAATCGTTGTCACTGTGGCAGCAATTAAGGGGAGTCCAACATAATAGTAAAAAGCACTAAGTGGATTTATTCCTTCCCTGACTTTTCAAAATATTTTGGATAGACTAACTCTTTAAATCAACAGAGCTGTGGGAAAAGTGTGTGTGTGCTTCTAACAAAAATAGGACAAACATGTTGGAAGGTGTACCCATTTTTCCACACTTTGAAACTGACATAAAACCAATATGGTTTCTTCTTACTTTGAGGGGGGTCCAATCAATCTGTTCAATAATACAGTGTACCCCTATAGCATTAGGTGGTACCTAAAGACATGAGTGCCTCACTTTGACTGAGCCGTCAGATAAGGAAGAAGTCATTGCTAAATCAGACACACACAGTATGACGGCTTGCACAAATGACCCGCTCACCAACACAAACATAATAAAACTGATTTCTAAACTGGCTCTACTTTTTTACCGGGCTCTATACTTACACGTAGGAGGCCGATTAAGCGCCTTTGCAACGTCAACCATGTTGACGATTACGGTCTTTATTCCATTTCCTTTGCCCTCTACCTGCAATGAACACAAATACATTTGAGTACAAAATCATTGAAGCTGGGGGGAAAAAAAAAGGAAAGCATTTGAAGAAAAATCTAATTTTACCTTGGCAATCAGACGGGGCATTTTGTACCGATAGAACTGATCGGAAACACTGCGGTTGACGTTGACAGACATTTTGGTTTTTTATTAGCTCTTTCAAGAAGAGGAAAAGATCTTTGATTGCAACTTTTTGGTATCTTCTGTCTGGAGAAGACTGGATGACATAAACGACTGCAAGAGTTCTCGGTCTCTGACATGAAAATAATTTCGCCACCGAGGCTGTGAGCGTCTTGTTTGTATGCTATGTTCCCCCAATATAGGTACCAATGGCTGCGCAACAGCTCTGAAACATGAAAGAGAACCAAGTTAATTTTCTCAAATAGGCGGCTACACAAGTCCCTTCTGGTAGTATCAGACATTCTTGAAAGACTTGCCAAGTTCTAAAAAGAATAATCATTAAAAAAAAAAAAAAATGGATTTGGGATTTTTAAACATCCAGAGAATTAGAACACGGTGGTACTATTGAGGTGCTGCCAACCACCATTAATCCCCACAAAATTCTCCTCTGCAATTAGGTCAGCAAAAAAGAGAAACTAAACCTGAACAAGGGCTCGACACAGTAGTCTGAGCTAGAAACAAACGTCTGGTCAGTGCTGGAAAGTTAATCCTATAACATGCTCGGCTTAAATTGACACTGAACTCAAATAAAATCTTAATGCATTCAAGTACCTTAACAAAATGTATCTTTATGGTTATTTGTGTATCACTCGGCTGTAGATCGTCAAATCATCTCTGAATTGCTGCCGACTCTGTCCTTCCTTCTGGGGGTGTGTGTGTTGTAAAGTAGTCACCACTCCAAGCTTGTTCCTGTGACGGACTACAATCTCATGTTTAGTTTACTCATTTGTATCGAGAGTGTAGTCCATCACAGGAGTGAGCTTGGAGCGGTGACTACTTTACAACACACCCGGGGAACAAAAGTAGCCCCCCTCCAGAAGGAAGGACAGTGTCAACACCAATTCAGAGAGGATTGGAGGATCTACAGCCGAAGGATACATTGGAAAGAATTTATCAAAACTGGAACAGCTGTGAATGGCAATCAGCTTCTCACTTTCATTTTCAAATCTTAACTGAACAAAATGGAGAGAAGCTGACGGTTGCCCTGGGCAACTGCTCCAGATTTTGATAAATTCCTCAGTATTGTTAACAGTTGAGGTACTTGAATGTATTTTTAAAAATCACACAACTATCCTGCAGTTGTTGCCTCTGATAAAGAAAAGATCAGAATGATTCCCATCTCAATGGTTGACGACAGTTTTTAAAATATATGAACTGTGCTGATAACACAACCAGCAGGAACTCAACCGGCATTACTTTCAGAAAACAAACTGAACTTAGCTGTGCCGATATATCTACCTGGCCGGCAGTTTTTGAAGCATAAAACTAGGTTTTTATTTTTTCTTCCAGCTAGAGGCAGTAGGTGGGCGCCTAGGCCGGGGTCTGGTTATAGCTCATTTAGTATTTACCTCTGCAGCTGTTCAATATGTAAGAGTCGCAGTGTAAAGAAGCTAAAGGCGGCCCAATGCTAAACATGAAGCTCTGCAGGAATGAAGTACAAAACAACTTTCACCTGCATTTGATATTCCGATGACACACTGTCCTTGGTTGTTCTACCTGTACCCCCAATAGATTCTTTTTTTAGTACAATATCTCTCTATATCCATCTATCTTTCCTTCCTAAGAAAGCTACCAGAGTAGCAAACACAATCTATGATCTGGATCCAGATGCGCTGACTAGGTCACTTGCAGAAAAACCAAACGACTTAAAATGGCAGCAACCAGAGTACCTGCAGAAGGCAGACTGGGGATCTGATGGCAGAGGTTATGCTCCAGTGTGAAGCATGACTACACATCAATATTATAAGAACTGCTCAGCCAAATCAAAGTAGATGCAATTACCTTTTTATATGAAAAAAAGTGTTTACAAAGCCGCTTTCCCCATATTTATTATCTAAAAAGGAAAAAACATCAGGAGACACAAGAGGAACTTAATATGCAGGGCTTTGAGGAAAGACGACAAATGATTAAAACATTGATAAACACTTGTTGAGCCAACCAGAGAAGCTGTTGTTATTTTCCCACTTCATTTAACAGGGCGACAAGAGCGGCTTGTCCTTAGACCAGTACCTTGAGCCGGTCTCCTCTTCTGCTGCAGTTATGGTATGTCCCCCAGCATGCTCACATTCTATACACTGTGTAAAGAACGTGAAGACTCACAGGACGTTAGACCTATGCAGCAGAGGGGCTCCAGGGATTGGCCTAAGAACAAGCCGGCTCAGAGGGTCGGGTGAGTACAACTTTTTTTAAACTTAGACCAAAACAAGCACCTAAACTATGCAGTGCAGTAGTCCCACTGCAAAGGTTATGAAAAATGTAACCCAGAGTTTGTTTAGCTTTAACATCCGCCAAAAAAAAAAAAAAAAAGGCAGGCCAGCACAGTGGCCCATAATAGCACTTCTGCCTTGCAGCACTGGGGGCCCCTGGTTCGAATCCCAGCCAGGTCACCATATACAAGGAGTTTGGATGGCCTCCCTGTGCTTGCTTGGGTTTCCTCCCACACTCCAAAGAGTGTGAGAGTTAATTGGTTCCTGTATGTATGCATGCGAGATAGGAACCTTATATTGCAAGCTCCATGAGGGCAGGGCCTGCTGTGATTGTGGACTATGTACAGCGCTGCGTAAATGGTCTGCGCTATATAAATACAATACATTGCAGAAGACACATTAAATCTCTTGTGGAATAATAGTTTACTAGACTGCTAGCAAGCTTGCTTCGTTTTTACAACATGCTCCATATGTGTATCTTGCGTACAATCACTGCATGCCTTGGTGCTGGGTTGTATTAACGTCTGCGTGATGGATTTATATCACCCTGAGCCAGCCAATTATAACAGCCAAAGATACCCAAACCCAGCACAGATAAAGAGATGTTTAAACCATATGAATAAAGCGGACCATTGTACGCAGTGTAATATGGTCTGCCCCAAGACAACTACCACTACTGTGGAAATCTTGGCCTGCACCGAAATGTAAAATGGTAAAGTCAATCAAAAAGAGGAATTTATATACTTGCACTATTTTTACCCACCTACACCCGGCAGAATATTTTTCACTAGCGGGCCTGCTTGGTACACCTAGGCCTAGCCTCAAAAGGTTCAGAAAGTACAGATTCATTTGCAGCGATAAGCATTTATTCTACTTCTTGCAGCTCTGGGAACTGACAACCAGACCCTTGCAGGAAGGGAGGGTGTCTCCCCTCTGCACTCAAAGGATTAAATGCTTGTTCAAGATTAAAGCACCCAGAAAAAAAAAGGGACGTTTACTTACCTGATCCTGCACTCCCAAAAAGTTAAAGTAAAAGCATTTTGATAAAACACTTAAATATCACTTTAAAAAGAAAAAAAAAAAAACCCACATGCCACCCCACCCCCCAAATTCTGGCATTCCAGATCACTCACCCAATACTTGCATTTACAACACCCTGTACCAAAAAGCTCTCAGCTGATGTATCTACCCAAAGCTTCAGCAAGCACAGGCAGGCAGCAGCTACTCCAGCCCATCCCCCTCCCAGGGGTGCTGATGCATGCTGGGACTTGTTGTTCGACAACTGGAAGGGGTCCCATATTGCATAAGCCTGCAATTACAGGCCACCTCTGGCTCGGCAGCTCCCAACAGGCGCTGGTTATAGATGGGAGCAGAGTCCCCAGGCTCAGGGCTGGCGATAAACACACAGAGGGGGAGGGGGTGAAGAGGAGCGCATGACTCACAACTGCAGCACTGAGTCAGCCTTACCAGGCCGCGCATGCGCACAGGCAGCCATTTTCTCTCCACATCCCGCCGCGTCCCCGCCATCCCACCACCTCACTCAACATACATACATACATACATGCATGCATGCATATGGCCACACAGGCACTTACCGTTTTCGTCCAATAAAGACATAAACACAACGCTGCTCGCCCTGTGGTGCGATGAACGGAGGCAGAATGAAGCGATGGCACACAGCGCAGCTTTATGGACGGCACAGCGCAGAGCTGGCCACGGAGACTGGACGAGGGCCGAGCGAGCCGGGAATTTAACACCCTGTCAACCAAGCGGGAGACACCCTCCGGCCGGGAGAAAAAAAAAACCTACGACACAAACCGGAGACATGGTTAATTAACACTGCGGGAGGGGACGACAAGCAATTCACAGATCTCACACGCACACACATTGGGCTTTACGCAACAGGGGTGGTCGGGCACGTTTCAAAACCCTCCGCACAAGCGAGGAGCTATAATTCCGCTGCGGGAGGGGGTCGGGAAACAATTCATGGCTCTCACGCACACATTTGGCTTTACGCAACAAAAGTGGTCGGACACGTTTCTCAACCTCGACATAAGCGAAGAGATCATTAAAACTGCGGGAGGGGACTGAAAACAAATGGCCACATATTTTTTTTCTAGGTCGGGCGGTTCAGTACATGAGGGCCTCGTTGCGATAATTAATTAAGGCCAATTAAATGGCGTTAATGAGTAAATGGCTTCATCTGGGGCTTAACAGGGCGCCCACGTTGCGCTGCTACTCACCTCAGGAACCTTCTAGCTCTCTAGCACGGAGGCGCTGTGAGCGGAGCCTTTCGCAGAGACCGTCCTACGTGTGGGCGGGCACCGCCTACCTGAATGCTCAACAGCCATTGGCTGCTGAGTTAGGTCCTCACTCGTTTCCGATTAGTGAGCCACTTTAACCAATCAGCGTTTGTTGGCTCTTCACCCAATGGCCGAGTTTTCCACGATGTTTGGGGAGGAGATCTCGCGAGAGTTGGCAAATTAAGTTGCCGATGCCTGGAAAAGCACAGCACACACGTGACCAGGGTAACCTTGCACTGTGTGTGTTAGATGGCAAAGGGTCAATGGAGTTGTTTTCTCAAGTAGAGACGAAGTCCAGGCAGATATGAGTAAATCAGCCATGTGTTCACCGATACTTGTATTCAAATAAAAGCACTGTAAGCACCTGGATTTGATTTATTATCAGCCCATTACAGTCTACTGTATACAGCAGAGCTCAGAGAGGGGGGCGGTGAAGCAGCACAAGGAGTCCATCGAGTGTGCTGCAGTGTAAGGAGGGTGCTCATGGGAGGAGAGGAAAAAAAGCAGGCGTACCAGATCAAAAAGTAATGGAGTCCAAATTGCTTTTATTGTTCATAATAAGATCACATTAAACAGCTAACATGTTTGGGAAGCCAGCAGCACTCCCCCTTCATTAAGGATCAGTAATCCTTGGCTTTGTTTACACAAACATTGGACATACAGCCTCTAAGCCCTCAATCACACTGGAATCGGCCCGGACGTACAGCTCAGTGCTGCGTGCAGGGCGGTATCGGGCAGCTCCAAGGAAGGACAGGTGCTGCGTGTGATTAGTACCCAGCTCCCGTCCTTCTCTATGGGACTATGTGGCCGTACGCCCCCCCCCCCCCTACTATCACCTCAAGTGCAGGTCCGTGGGGGTGCATGTTTCCTGGCTTGGACGCAGACAGGATCCATCCTGTCAGCTTACGAGTACGCTCACCCGCACGGACGTGCAGGGCGGGTGAGCGTAGGGCGGCGTGCGGCTTCGTAGTCCCATAGAGAAGGACGGGAGCTGGGTACTAATCACACGCAGCACCTGTCCTTCCCGGGAGCTGCCCGATACGGCCGTGCACGCAGCACAGAGCTGTACATGCCGGATTTTTCTCGTGTGAATGACGCCTAAAAAGCAATCTGCGGTTGGTTGTTTTTCAGAGGGCCGTAGAGCAGCAGCCTCCGGGTATACTCAGGGCCGGATTTACTCTCTCTGCTGAACCAAGGCCGGGCCTTGGTTGGCTTTGTGGGAAATCCGCCCCTGGGTATACTGCCGCTTCCCAAATGCCTGTTTGTTTTATACTAGAAAAGAATGATAACCGCATACATTTATAACCAGCCTTGGTAGCAGGGTGCACATGGGAAGATTTACAACAATACAAAACACAAAAAGAGTCCCAGGCACACCTGCCAGCTAACCTGCAACTAAACAGTTACCCTGTCAGCAGTATGCGTTAAAAACAGAGGTTTTAGTTGCCCAAACCTTTGGCCAAAAATATGTAGAAGCCACACCGCCCCGTCAAGGCTCCTCTGTAAAGTGTGGTCCTAACTCTATTTATGAGTCTCCATGTGGGAGCATACTAATGCAGGCGATAAATTAAATGCAGGTGTACCTGGAGGTAGCCTACTCCTCCTCAAAAGGTGCAAAGGCGCACTGGAGGCCCAGCAATCCAAAATGCACGCTGGAGCCCCCCAGTGCGTCCCCACATCAAAAATAGTCAAACTAGAAAAGAATGGTAACCGCATAAATTTGTAACCAGCTTTGATAGCAGGTAGATGGAGGGTCTCTCCGCACTCCTCACAACGCTCCCAGCCTATACAGAAAATGGTGCTCGCAGTGATGACCACGGATGGCACCGTGCAAACACAGGACAAAGGACAGGAATCACCAGCACTCAGTATTATCAGTAAATATGTCCATTTATTGGACACATAGGCAAAATGACTTAATGTCTAGTTCTTGCGGCAATATGTCTTTTTTTTTACCACCCCTTGACCGCCCATGTGAGGGATGCCTTTACCCCCTTGATGACCGGGGTGTTAATCCCCCTTCCTGTCCAGGCCATTTTTCAGTATTCAGTGCTGTAGTACTTTGACATTTATTCCGTCATGCTACACTGTACTGAAATTAATTTTATACGATTTTTTTGGGGACAGATAGAGCTTTCTTTTGGTGGCATTTAATCACCACTGGGGTTTTATTTTTTTACTATGTCATTCAAAAAATTACAGAAAATTTCGAAAACAAAACTGTTTTCCCTACGATATGTTAAAAAAAACATTTATTATTACCCAAATTTTTGGTAAAATATAAAAGATGGGGTCACGTTGGGTAAATAAACACCAAACATGTCAAGCTTTAAAACTGCATGCACCCACTAAATTGCAAAATAAAATACCATATATTCCAAGATGACAATGCCAGGATTCATCTGGCTCAGATTGTGAAAGAGTGGTTCGGGGAGCGTGAGACATCATTGTCACACATGGATTGGCCACCACAGAGTCCAGACCTTAAACCCCATTGAGAATCTTTGGGCTGTGCTGGAGAAGACTTTACACAGTGATCCGATCCCATCATCACTACAAGATCTTGGTGAAAAATTAATGCAACTGGATGGAAAAAAATGTTGTGACATTGCATAAGCTTATTGTTATTATACATGATTTATATAGCGCCAACAATTTACTCAGCGCTTTACTATATGGTGGAGACATTACAGTTACAATACAATTTACAATACAATACAGTTTCAGTACAATAGGGTTGGGAGGGCCCTGCTCGTGAGAGCTTACAATCTAGTAGGAGGGGCAAGTGATACAAGAGGTTATTATTGTTTAGATTGAGTTATTGGAAGAAGTAAAAGGCAGTTATGTTGAGATAAGATAGGCTTCCCAAAGCAATGATCTTATCAAAGCAATGCCATTGTGAATGCGTGCCGTAATCAAAGCTAAAGGCGGTCCAACTAAATATTAGAGCATGTGACTTTTTTTCGGCCAGGCAGTGTATCTACATGTGTATGTTTGTACTGTTCTTTGGTCATCTGATGAAGTAAGGCAGGGCATCTAGCTATGATTATGAGTGCACAATAACAAATCAAGTCTGTCTGAAGCTAAAGTAAATTATTAGAAGTGCATAGGGGGCATCTGACTGTAATATACTATGGGGGTAATGTAGTAAATCTGGAGCAGAAAGAATCTGGAGCACTTGTCCAATGCAACCAATCAGCTTCTAGCTTTTATGTATAAAGCTGAACAAGATGAAGGTAGAACCTGACTGGTTGCCATGCACAGCTGCTCCAGATTCTGTCTGCTCCAGTTTTAGTAAAGTCCCTCCAGTATGTATATACAGTACATGCTTGTATCAATGAAGAAAATTAGCAATCAAATTCCATCTCAAGGCTCTGCACTTTTCAAAAATGGTGTAAGAATGGTTCTCCCCTCTTGATCAAACAACTTTTCATTGATATCTTTACAATCCTTACCTCCCCCTGCCTTTTATTTTACTGTCATCAAACTCTAAACATGCCAACAGAAAAGGGTATAGCAAATGAAGTTTGGACATGCTGCCCTTAGCAATCAGTTGGGTTAAAAGCAAACCTCTACTTTGCCCATGTAGAGCAAAACAACAGGTTCGCTTTAATTAAGCCCCTCCCCAGCAGATCATGCTCATTTGTCCTTCACTCCCCTGCTACACTAGAAGAAACAAATATGCCTGGTACTTCTGGGCAAGGGGGGGTCATGTGACTAACTACTCTTCTTCTTATTAACAGCACTGGTGGTTGGTGATTGGGCCAGTACTATCAAATGGGAACAGGGAGACAGTCCTCAGCGTGTAAGCTCCAAATAAAGTGACTCGGAGCTTACACAGGGCTTCCATTCCTCACTTTCAACAGCTAAATTAAGCAGCAAGGACGTAAAACAAAGGTGAGTACAAGGTGCTTGAGGAAGCTCCAAATGAACCTGCTGCTTTTTCCAGTATGAGCAAAGTATGGGTTGGCTTTAAAGCTTTAACGTCAACCTGTTCTTTCTCCATACTGGGACCATAAGCAGCTAGTACTTACCTTCCCCATGCTCCCTAATTGCCCCAACCCATTGCTGGACCACCCAGGTTTCCAAAGTTTCGAATATTTGAGTAAGAAGAAACTTTCACAAAGCTGTGCCTGCCCCCTACCCCCACATGGTGGCAGTTCTCCAGCCCTGCCTGGTGCCCAGCAGTGTTGATATATACAGTTTATATAGCTATATAGATAGACAGATATAGACATAGAATTCATAAATAAGTAAATCAAACTGATGGCCTGGCCCTGAAAATTAGACTGGGAGGGTGAACCCCATACCTGTAAGTACTGAGTATTACTTGGACAATCTGGCAGCAGACCATGTGGCTAGGGAGTACGTGAGAGGTGAGTTCTGGCATCTTATAATCCCTTCTGTGGATTTGTTACATTTGCATAAGGGCATAATACAGGTTCACTTTAAAGAAGAACTCCAGGCAAATAAAAAAAACTTACCCTTGCAGTGAGGCTACCCCTGCACTGCAAGGGTTAAGTGCCTGTTTTGCCTAGTGGGCTTAAATAAAGCTGTATTAATCACATAATCCTCGGTCATCTGCAGCGGTCTGCTCACCTCTCTCCCCCTCCGCTCCGACTATGCAATGTCCTTGGCATCCATAAATGAGGATGTCCCCTGCACAACATACAGCAATAAAGACCAGAAGTAATGGTGGTGCTTGTAGTGATGTCCAGGGATGGCGCCTTGCGTATATAAGATGATCAGCAATGAGAATCACCAGCACTCATGGGATGAAATAAATCCAAATTTTATTTTTATTGTAGAAACATATCGCTTGTATGAGGTCACTTTGGTCACTATGTCTGCCATGAAGAAGGAACCCTGCGTGGCTACTTGATACAAGTGACATGTTTCTACATTAAAAAGAAAATTTGGATTTATTTCATCCCATGAGTGCTGGTGATTCTCATTGCTGTTCATCTTGGCATCCATATGTCTAATGCCTTGTTCACACCAAATGCATGAGTTTCTGAACACGCAGTGCAGTGGGTTGTGCCGCGTTTTTGCCGCGCTTTTGATGCGCTCTGGGCCGTTTTTGGTTAAAAAAAAAAATCTTTTTTTTTAAAGTTTAAAATGGGCTTTCAGTTTGTTCCAGGGTGTTTGCATGCGTTTTTGATGCGTTTGCATGCGTTCCAGAACAGGTAAAATATGGCCTGCTGCAGTTTTTTTACCTGCTCTGGACTTGCTCTGGAATGGAACGCTGCGATGTGAACTAGAGCTACAAATACCATTGGAATACATTGGACGCAGTTTTGCTCCGGTCTGTAACTGCTCTGCACCTGAAACGCACTTGGTGTGAACAAGGCCTAATGCAGGTCAGCTGGCCAGACGCTATATGAAATTTAGCCGGTTCTTGATGAACTTGGTCGAAATTGGCACAGTGGGTGCTGCTGCCGGTAACTGATTGAAGGATTTGGTCGGAAAATCTTCAAAGCAATAGAGCGAGCAGCCAACCAGCTGCCAGCTCTGTTCGGGTATTCTGAAAGTGGGTTCCTCGGTCAATGCTCATAAGTGTTCATGGAGGAATCTGTTAAATTGCCTTTGTTCATCCCGCAGGTCAAACAAAGAAAACATTACAGTGTATGGCCAGCTGTAGACGTGACAATGTCAGCAACCCTTAGACCGCTGGAGCCCAGGGTAGAAGAGGCTGCGAGGACCAGTCTAGCAGCCCGGAGGGAGCCAAAGGGGCCGAGGATCAGGTGAGTAATACAGCTTTATTTGAGTCAAATAGAGCACTTAACCCTAGCCCCACTGCAAGGGTAAGTATTTGCTTGCCCAGAGTTCTTCTTTGAAGCAAACCTGTACTGAGAGAAATATGGAGATGATGTTGTTGCTCTCCCTCTGGAAACGCTAGTTGCCTCTGGCCTCAGTACAATGACATCATCGCGCATGCGTGGCCATCTTGGTTATACCTGCCGGCAGCCATCTTGGTGATGGACGCTGGCAGAGAGAGGAGGGGACGTTCACCTGGCGGGATAAGGTATGCCGCCTGGTCCCCTCCTCTCTCCTGCAGCTGTCGGGCTCTCGGTCCATGACAGAGTGCCTGACTTTTCAGAGGGGGTGACAGCAAAATGACTGTCAATTATTTTAGTGCCACCCCTCCAATGGTGTCACCCGGGTGCGGGCCGCACCCCCCTTGAGACTCCACTGCAGCCCTTGCATCAAAATAACAGACAAGCAACTAATCATTGAAAGATTTGGGAACATCATTTTTTTAGTTCCAAAATTCACCAATCAGTCCCGATGAGTCATGTGACAAAAGTCTTGAAATACGAATGATAACAAAATCACCTTCAAATGTGAGGCCAAGTTGACATTGCCGTTCTCCAAATGTAGTCTCTGACCTCACTGCCTTTAGGAAGGAACACGCACATGTATGATCCTCTGTAAGCAGTAAGGATAAGGATGAACTCTCCTGGAGTTAGCAGAGACTTCATTAAGCAGCATTCCAGTATCTGCAAACCTTTCCAGCTCATGAATGTCGTGTTTCTTTTGCTCGGTGTCCAGCACAAGGGCTCCCTGTGACACAGAACACTGAGCACTGTGTAGTACATGGCCTCCGAGGTTGGCTCGGGGACTTTTCTGGGGCACTGCACAGGCAGCAGAGGTTCTGTGCATACCACAAGCGTGCAATGAATACCTTCAGCTGTTCCGCTGACTTGGTGCTGGAAGTAGTAACATATTATCAATAAATGGAATAACATTTTGACATATCAAAGCAGTTTCATAACATGTATTTGCTCTTGAAATACCTGTACAGTAAACTCCCCGTTATCCGGCATCCGCAGGGATTAGTGTATTCCGGATAAATTTAGTTTCTGGTTGCTTGAGAGCTACTATTAAAAATAGGTCTAACTAATGCCACACTCCATACTATACAATACCATAACATTAACTCTATACTGACTTCATATTAATATTGAAATGCAGAAATGAAAAGCAAATGAAGACAAATAGGCAGATGATCGTTTCCAGGATAATACATGCCGCGGATCAGCAGAACAGTACACAGGGGATTGTTTTTTCTGGTTAGATGAGAGTTCTAGTGAGTTGAATACTGGATAACTGTAATAAAAATAAATAAACCATGCAAGCTAGTTACGGGAGAGCCCTGGGGCCATGCTAAAAAAAAAAAAAAAAAAAAAAAAACAAAAATTTAATAGTCAGAATTCTGAGTTTGAAAGTCAGAATTCTGAGATTAAAAGTCAGAATTCTGACTTTTAATCTCAGAATTCTATTTTTAAAATTCTGAATTTGAAACTCAGAATTCTGACTTTTAAACATAGAATTCTGACTCCAATAGTGGAACGCCATGCTATCTCGTCTGCAGCCTTAAATATGTCCAGGAAGTGGGAGGTGCCGCTGGGCGGAACGAGTGGTTTCCGCGTTCCAGCGCCCCACAGTGTAAAGGCCGTGAAACACTGCACGTGAAGCAGCACGGAGCAGTGGCGCGCTGCCTTTGCGAGCAGTGTGTCATGTCACTTTCTTCTCGGCACCTCAGCTTGCGAGAGCTCGCAGAGCTGAGCGTGAGAGCTTTGCTTCGCTCTGCACGGCTTCGCGTGCAGTGTGTCACGGCCTTAACACAGAGCGGCTGTCCCTGAAGGAGGTGGAGCTGAAGTGGCACCGCGATCAACAGACGAATGAAGCCGACGGTTGCCGTTACAGGGGGGGTGGACAGCTTAGCCATGTGTAATTTTCCACTTTCATAATGTCAACACATGCATAGGATTTATGGGTAGTTCTGGTGGATTACTCAGGCAGTGGTAGAGCACAATTAAGGATATCTATGTTCAAAATAAAAATAATTCTGTATTGAATTTCAATATGTTCTATCCCACTCTTAAAACCAAATCCATTGAGTTTATAAACCTACTTATTGAAGATGCCCATCGGATGCCCATAGAATGTACTTCCTCAACATACTGACACAATTTCACTCAGCCATGTAAATATGGACTTCCTTGTGTCACCACTCTCACAGAGCCAGTGTTCTATCGAAATGGCCAACTTGTCGAAATCTCTGATTACTTCACTTCTGGTGAACAGAAAGACTGGAGGAGCTCTGTACAGCCGCGGAGCACATGCGTGCATAGCATTTTCATAATACTAGTCGAGTTCTCCAACAGCTGTCAGTGTGCATGTGCACACATCCCAGCTATCAGAAGACTCGTCAACTTTGCCAACTACTAAGTATTGTGCAAATGCGGCTGTACAGAACCCCTCCAGTCTTTCTGTTCGGCAGTCTAACGCCGTCTCGTCCAAATCTCCTGCTGGCAAGTCACCGGATTGACGTACAACCCCAATTCCAAAAAAAAGGTGGGACGCTGTGTAAAATCCACATTAAAACAGAATACAATGATTTGCAAATCTCATAAAACTATCTTTTATTCACAATAGAAAATAGAAAACATGTAAAATGTTTAAACTGAGAAAATGTACTATTTAAAGAAAAAATAAGGTCATTTTGAAATTGATGGCAGCAATACGTCTCAAAAAAGATGGGACAAGGGAACAAAAACTTGGCAAAATTGTATTAACAAGGAAGAGCTGGAAGAAAATGTTGCAACTAATTAGGTTTATTGGCAACAGGTCAATAACATGATTGGGTATAAAAAGAGCATCTTAGAGAGTCAGAATGTCTCAGAAGTAAAGAGGGCCGAGATTCACCAATCTGTGTAATGCTGTGTCTAATTGTCGAACAATTTCAGTATAATGCTCCTCAATGTAAAATTGCAAAGGCTTTAAATATATCATCATCTACAAAACATACTATCATCAAAAGATTCTGAGAATCTAGAGGAATCTCTGTGCGCAAGGGACAAGGTTGAAAATCAATATTGGATGCTGTTCGGGCCCTCAGGCGGCACTACATTAAAAGCAGGCATGATTGTGTGATGGACATCACTGCATGGACTTCCAAAAATCACTGTCTGTAAAACACAGTTCGCCGTGCCATCCAAAAATGCAAGTTAAAGCTCTATCATGTAAAGAAGAAACCATATCTGAACATGACTCAGAAACGCCACCGTCTTCTCTGGGCCAAAGCTCATTTAAAATGGTCTGTCGCAAAGTGGAAAACTGTTCTGTGGTCACACAAATTAAAATTTGACATTCTTCTTGGCAACCATGGGCACCGTGTCCACCGGAATAAAGAGGAGAGGGACCTTCTGGCTTGCTATCAGCGTTCAGTTCAAAAGCCTGGATCTCTGATGGTATGGGGGTGCATTAGTGTGTATGGAATGGGCAGCTTGCACATCTGGAGAGGCACCATCAATGCTGAAAGATATATCCGGGTTTTAGAGCAGCATATGCTCCCATCCAGACGACATCTTTGTCAGGGAAGGCCTTGCATATTTCAGCAGGACAAAGCTAAACCGCATACTGCATCTATTGCAACAGCATGGCTTCATAGTAGAAGAGTCCAGGTGCTTAACTGGCCTGCCTGCAGTCCACACCTTTTCACCAATTGGAAATATTTGGCGCGTCCTAAAATGAAAAATTTCACAAAGAAGACCCAGGAGTGTTGAGCAGGTAGGAACCAATATCAGGCAAGAATGGGACAACATTCCTCTCCCAAAACTCCAGCAACTGGTCTCCTCTGTTCCCAGACATTTACAGAGTGTTGTTAAAAGAAGAGGGGATGCCACACCGTGGGAAACATCCAAAAAATGGTTATCCTCTAGAGATCCGATTATAGCACATTAATATACCTATATCATTATCCACTTTTTCCATTAACAACCAATGATATGAAAACATGTGTGGGATCCATCCGATTTGTATGTATGAATGAGGTCTGCAGACAATGTCATTTATGGTTTTTAGAGAGTTTTGTAAGCGGTGCAGTGATGGTGTTTTTGTAATCCATATGTAAAATAAACTTGACTGATGGATTCGTAAATTTTTTGTCCCTCGTTAAAACCCCAATAAACACACGGACTGCGCGACATGGAATTTAACGGCCACAGCAGCCCTTTTATTAACCAGTTGACATCCGCGGTGTTAAACCCCCTAATTTTTTATAATATTTTGTCTGTCCTGATCTTTAAAGGAGCACTATGGGGTTAGGGCTTTTCCCCATGGTTCTCCTTAGGGTAACGGGAGGACACAAACTAGCGTCCTCCCGTCACCCTAGGCTCAGTATACTGAGACGCGCAGTATACCGCAAGCTGCTCCTCGCGGTATACTAAGACGCCGCAGCTGAAGTGGATCCCGACAATTATGTCTGGATCCGCCTAGCTGCGTGACTGACTATCTAGAGGCAGAGCCAGCTGTACCCGCCCCCGTCCGTTCCGCCAGTCAGCGCTGGCGGATCGGAGCGGGGAGGGGGGAATCCAGCCCCTCCCCTGTCACGGCAGAGAGCAGTGACAGGATCGAGAGCTGAGTGAACGCCGGTATGTGTTCGCTCACCTCCCGATCTACTGAGCCGACCTGTGACAGTCTCATTGTCACAGGTCGGCTAGAACTATGAGGTGAGTGAAAAGCACTCATCTCATAGTTCTCCTTTAAGTAATCTCTATGACTTGCTATCCTTCATATAGCAAGACAAAACAGCTTTTAAATTACCGTGTTGCTGCCATCAATTTAAAAAATATCTTATTTTGTCTTAAAATGGTACATTTTCTCAGTTTAAACATTTGATATGTTTTCTATTTTCTATTGTGAATAAAATACGGGTTTGTGAGATTTGCAAATCATTGTATTCTGTTTTTATATACATTTTACACAGCTTTTTTTGGAATTTGGGTTATAATTGGAGATTTTAACGAGTTGGCCACTTTGATGTGACTGCTATACAGCATCAAGCTTTACAATATTTACTCCATGCAGAATCCTATTAGGGTAGACATACAATAAAATAGGAAACCCTTTTTA
Source organism: Nanorana parkeri (assembly GCF_000935625.1). Lineage (NCBI taxonomy): Eukaryota > Metazoa > Chordata > Amphibia > Anura > Dicroglossidae > Nanorana > Nanorana parkeri. The sequence continues at coordinate 165,430 of NW_017307812.1, forward strand.
AACAATGGAAGTTACTGCACATTTATTTGAAGTGTGTAGTATAAAGCCAAAGCTTTTTTTTTTTAAGTTTTGGATAGAGTGAGGAAGGATTAATACAGGGCCCCAAGCTAGAGTTCTGTCTGCATCCCTGTTAGGGAGATCCACCCTCTGTATTGGTCCTGGTGACCGTTATCACTAAAAGTGAAAGAAAATCCCAAACTCTGGTTTATAACAGGAATAGATGGCAAATCTTCCAATGGGGACACTAGTTCTGGTGACTCTGCTGACCACGATATTTCTCTCTTTGTAAGCATATCCTCCCTCTTCCTCTTGTGGCTCTTGGACAGGAAGTGAAGGGAAATCTCCCCAATGGGACACATATTCCCCCCCAAAAAAGATGATAGGGTTTTTTAACTAGGGATGCACCGATACCGATACTAGTATCGATATCGGTGCAGATTCCGAGTATTTGGGCAAGTACTCGGTATCAGGAAGCCGGGCAGCACGTCATTACACGCTGCCCGGTTTCGCGATTGACCGGAAGCTGGACTCGTGAGGTAAGGTTACCTTACCTTAGTATGTGCTGCCTGTCATCCCCCGGGGCCTCTCCAACGAGAGTGCGGCCTTCGTCCGGTACCCAGCCCGAGCTGTCCAAACAGGAAGCCGGCCGCCGTCTATTGACGCAACGCCCTGCTTTCTGATTGGCCCTGGAAGCTGGCTTCATGCTCCCTCGTCATCTCATGACAAGAGAGCATGGAGCGGGCGCCCGGCTTCCTGATTGGCCGGCTAGACGGCTCCGGCTGGGTACCGGACGAAGGCCGCGTTCTTGCTGGAGAAGCTCCGGGGGATGACAGGCTGCACATACTAAGGTAAGAGGGGGCTTTCTTGTTAATCGGGAAGCCGGGTGACAACTCTTTACACGCTGCCCGGCTTCCCGGCTAATCAGGAAGCCAGGTGGCGAGTCATTACATGCCACCTGGCTTCCTGAATGGGACTTCCGTTACTCGGTAATTGGCGAGTACCGAAAAAAAATTATCGGTACTCGTACTCGGTAACAAAATACCGGTATCGGTGCATCCCTATTTATAACCCTTCCTTACTCCATCCAAAACTTTAAAAAAAGGCCTATCAGGGATCCATATCCAGCATCTTATCTCCACCTTTCTTTAAGATTTGTATTTCTGTCTGAGTTGCCTTTGGAGAATTCCACTCACTTTATGTCTGGAAAAACATTATGTACAGGAAGTGAGAGAAATGATCTCTAATGGAGTAATGGATTGCAGTGAATGCAGAAAGAAGTTCTAAGCCTTCCCCACACTATGCATAACTAAAGAAAGGCTTGCCATAGACTTTAATATATCGGGGTGTATGGTTCCATAATAAGCTTCCTGAAAAGAACAATTGTTTATCCTGTTAGGGGTTTTATAATATGTATGTAATTAGGAGCAGAGCTTTGTGTTAGCTGTTCATGTCACTCACTAGTCGATATTCCCATGTTTCTGTTTGGCTCTGCATACTTTCCAATGTAGTAGTTTTTGGCCAAGTGCCACCAAAAGCTTACTTTAAAGAAGCCATTTTAAGTTTCATGGTGACTTTAAAGTCAGAGCTAAGAGGGTTTCATAGGCCGCATTTTGACTCTAAGATCTGATTGTTTTACTTGGTTGTAAGTTTACTGATTGCCCTCATCACCAATGTAAAATTGCGATGAACAGGACAATGAAAAAAACTAAAACAAATAATAATTTCTAGAATTGATGGGGAATTGTTTTATCAAATGATCTGATCAATAAACAGGGCAGTTCCTATAATGAGGGAGCCTGATCCGGTTGCATCAGGTGACATCTCATTGGGTCACGTGGGCCTCATAGCAACATCTCACCCTGTCAGGGAGGTACGGCTGTGCCGTGAGTGGAACCCCTTGGCAGGGGCGGCAAGCCAAAGTACGAGGTCGAGGTACACAGGGAAAATCCAAGAAGAATAGTCAGGTCCAATCTGGGTCAAGGCAGGCAGCTAGTTTCAGTAACGGAAGGGTAAGCCAAAGGGTCGGTAATCAGGAGTCCAAGCAGAGGTTCAGGAATAAAGACAGGTTCAAGGCACAGGGAGCTAGGAGATCACACCATAGGGATAGAATAACTCAGCAATGAGCCAGGGCTCTGACTGGGCTTTTATACCCAGTGGAGGACTGAGACCACTGCCCGGCTACCGAGGCAACCAGGTAGCCTCTTCATCAGGAGCCAATAGCGAGAGAGAGGCAGAGGGTGTGTGCTGGGAACCTCCCCCAGCAAGGATCACACCTGACACCAGTAACAAACGCAGGCGCGCTACGCGCGCGTCCCCGTGCCTGCGCGCGGAGCCTTCCACCGCACACGCGCACTCATTGCGCATTGCGCGCATGCGTACCTGCAGTCCTGGATCCAGGGGTCCTGCCAGGAAGGGGAACCCGTGCCCCCCGCCACACATGGCCACCCCGAGGAGAGGTAAGCCCCCTGGTACCCTGACACACCCAGCTCACTGACATCACTGTTTGTCAGGAGCTGAGAGGCACACTGTGACTGGCGTCTTGCCCTGATACTGGCAACCAGTGATGTCAGTGAGCTGGGCAGAATGCCGGACTGAGCTGGACCCAGGGGTAGCACCAGCACCAACTTCCCCCCCACACCAGCACAACCCCCCATAATGTGCACCACCAGCACACATGCCAACACCTTCTTGGGAACGTGCACCTCCCCACCCCCAGCTTCAGGCAGCGAATAGTGTAGGGACACCCCTTGTCAATACATCTATAAAAGTAAATGAAAAAAAGTTTCCTGCAAAAAAGACATTTAACCCCGTTGTGACTGACGACGTACAGTGTACGTCGCCAGCATCGGGGCTGTTATCCCCCCCACCCTAGAACGCAGTGAGCTGGACGGTTTGCAATCCAGTGTGTTCCAGCACTAAGTTGGCCGGAACACACTGGAGCTGGTGTAAACTAGCCCTGAAAAAAACA
>NW_017307812.1:168421-180783 GCF_000935625.1 Nanorana parkeri
TGAACATCGGGGCTGGTGGATAGGACCAAAGAACACAATGGGGGACCAGGAAAAAGACAGATTCTGGAGATCTTCCACCTTAGATGACAGTTCCACATTCAATGCTTTGTCGCTGCTGCAATCTTCTCCTGTTCTTCTTCTAGACTGGCAGCGTCTTTCTTCAGCAATTGGGCATCCAGTGATGATGCAACTCCAGCACGCCTGCCAAGGGTGTGCACTGTGTGTGAAAGAAAAAACAAATACTAGAAAAACAGGAAGTTGTTCTTTGGTGGAAGAGACATTTAAAGTTTCTTCTACCAAAGAAGATCTACCACTGAGCGATTTTTTTCCACTTTAACCAGTTGACATCCGCGGTGTTAAACCCCCTTCCCATCCAGGCCATTTTTCAGTATTCAGCGCTGCGGTACTTTGACTCAGATGCAATTGGTGGAGGTGCCCTCCGCACACCTTTCAGCAGTCCCGGATTTGGCGACAACGCCGAGATTACATGTAAACGAACAATCGGCTGCCTCACTCGACATTTAGTCCTGCTTGTACAAAGCAGGACTAACTGTAGAGAGGGCAACTAACTGCCCGGCGTCCGGAACTTCCCCAAAAGGACACCGCTGCCGCCCTCTGCGCCCAGCCGCCCCAAGCCCGGGCCTCGGTGGCCTTGTGGGAAATCCGGGCCTGTCCCTAGGCACTCAATAGCTCAGAAAGCATCAGGAACCAGTGAGCAATGCATGTCACAAATAAGTTATGTCTATGGTTAGAACCTTTGCATCCTTGCAACAGCTCCATCTTTACAGAAGTCAGACATAACTGAATTGTGTTCTGTGTTATTTACAGTTTTTCAGTTCCCTTCTTCAACTGATAACAGGCCCACGTCTCTGACTAAGGTTCTATCAACTATCTATTTTTCAGTAGGAGAATAAGGAAAGCTGGTGTGTGTGTATATACTTTCATCACAGTAGGGCTCATTCCACGCTAGTCTTTCTCCACCAGGGTGCCATGGGGTGCCTTTTGGCTTCCTCAGGGTTGCCTTGAAATTTTGGCACACTGTCATGCTTTTCCATGGTGCAGGCAGGCCCCCCCCCCCCCCCCCCCATCTGTACTTGTACCGAGTACGGTACTTGGTATCTGAACATCCCTAAATGCTGGTGTAGACATTAGACGCTAGAGACTGGGTAGTATATAAAATGACCTAGCCCAGCTGCTTAACTAATGGTGAGATGGGGTATCAGCTATTAGGAGTCCATTATTTTCAAAGATCTGGCCAACCTTACCATCTTGTCTTGAACTGTATTGTAATGTCTTCCTTATATTGTAAAGCGCTGTGCAAACTGTTGTCGCTATATAAATCCTGAATAATAATAATAATAACTAATGAACTTGCACTGTGAGAAGAAGCATTATAGCAAATCCTTGTGTAGCAATGGAACGTCGGAAGTAGAACCTACAAATTTAATGAGCAACATATCCATATATAATTACAAACTATACATAGAACAGGGTTTTGAAAAAGATTAAAGCTCAACATCAGGCTCTGGACTCCCTTCCCCGAAGACCTGTTACCCTCTTGACCCCCGTGTGTACTTTATAATTTTTTTTTTATAATTACCTTTTCCAGATGTCTTTAAGCATGTCATCATATAACTCTTGGGGACCCCTTCCTTTTCAGATCTTGGGATGATGATGTGGCCTTAATAAAGCAGAGAGTGGTACTCTCTATTAGTAACTATGTCATTATTAAACTGTGAATGGTGCTGTGGAGACACCCCCTTTGGGAACAGGTCTGCTATGCTCTGTACTCAGTTTTTATCTGGCTTGCCGGTTAAAGGATAAGTTTACTTTCCCTGGTGAATTAGGGAAAATGAAATTACCCCCTTCAATTTGGCCCCCTCTCACCCCTACTATACTTACCTATTGGGGAATGCTCCTTCCCCTCTGCCGGTTCCAGTGTACTATCCGTACCCTGTACTGCCATGGAGTGTAGCCCTGCGCTCTGTATTTTAAATATTCACTCACAAACGGTGAGCACTCATTGGTTAGCTCAAGTGAAATTTGTGAGCAACATTCAAAATACAAAGTGCAGGGCTATGCTACATAAAACCGTCACCAGCAGCTTGGAATGAGCCTTTACCCAAAGGTAAGTATAGCAATGGATGGGTCAGAGAGGGGGCCAGATTGGAAAGTTAATTCCATTTTCCCAAATTTACCTGAGAAATCAGAATTCCTCTTTAAATAACTGTGGGTCAGACTGAGGACATCTTGTGGTGAAAAAGAAGTACTGAAGGGACAGACCTGACCGGAAGGTAAGTATAGCAGCACAAGCTATTTATTACCTCCTGGAGAGTTTTTTTTGAGTTGGGCTCCAAGATGATCTCTTTCACTATACATTCCATTTAGGAGACAACTGTAGTGCCCCATAATTTTCCGTTGTGCAGAAACCCTAGACAAAACAAATATTTTGTAAGGCGTGAATTCTAAAGCAGTCAGGATGAAAATAAGCTTTACCTACAGTCAGGACAAGCGTGCACTTATACAACTGGAAGCATCCCCACCCTGAATAATACAACACTTGTTACAGATGATCCAGAGAAGCCATAAAACACTAATGAACTGCCGCGTCTGACAGATACAGTGCCTCATTAAACGCGCTGTGAAATCGCCAACAAACTCATTTAAATTTAGCTGTCTCATTAGCTGATGCAGGGCTATGATGTCACCTTTTTTCTAACGCATTCATTCTCGCATTATGTAACCTAAATTAAAAGTTACCTTCCTTAAAGAGACCTTGTCACCAACTTAAAACATTGCAGGGAAAAGCACAGAAAAATCAAGTATTTAAAATGCTCACTTGAAGCATTTTACCTTTCCATAATGGGTTATGTATCAGCTGGGGGAGAAATGAAAAATGAAGTAGAATTCTAAAGAGCAGGGGTAGGTAACCTTGGCACTCCAGCTGTTGTTGAACTACAAGTCCCATATATTTGGCATATATGTAGCTACTGTATATTAGGTCAATGATGTCCGCACAAGCATCCTGCCCCTTGTTTACATGCAGCGGTAGAGAGGAGAATGCCCGTACCACAGCTGATTGGGTGGAAATGCCCATGGCACTTTATTGTTTGGAGGAGTTAAGGTCTGTTCTGGATTCGGAGCCTCACTAGCGAAGGTTATACTGTATTAGTGGCAGTCTTTCACTTATTTGATGGTAAAACAGTCAAAAGCTGTCATTCTGATGCTCCTAGAAGCATCCACAGCACACTTGCACATTATGGCACACCTACTTTACATGTGTGCTTTTCTCTAGCACGCAATGCAGGCCCTGTCCTCCTAGCTGCAGTCATCTCTGCACAGAAGAAACTTTGCATGTTCCCAATACCAACAGACTTTTTCCCCTGCAAATTATTTTTTGGACTTTAGCTCTGCTTTAAATGGAAACTATTGGGATTCCAGTAAAGGAGCTGCCATTGCTGAATTGTTTTTGAAAGTGGAAGGTCACTGGCCTGTAATAAGGGTTCAGGTGGTGGACTTAGAACTCCCAACCTAAATACTTTTTAATTGACTCATTAGGTAGCCAAGCAAGGAAAAGAATGTCAACCAGTCCTACTTCTTTATAAACAGATCAGGAATTGCAGTTGTCAGGCATCTGTCAGGTTTTAATTGCTCTCTGTGGCCCCACTGGCCAGATTCCCCCTCACTTCCTGTTCCTGTACTCAGGATTTTCAGGTTTAGCATAGAAAAGTAGGATGACGTGTGTTTCTATTTTGGTGTTTTCCTTGTCACGACCATTTTATTATTCAGGGAGGAAGTCTCTTTGTAGTAAATTTCAGCAAGGGTTTTGCAATTGTTTTAATAAGGTTAAGTCATGATGAATGACATTAAAAGCTTTCTGCTACATTCTTTGCTTTGAATACTCCCAAATGTTGGAAACACGTTTAATGAGTGATATAATTACAACTATAGATAGATTCTTTGTTCACACTGACAGGTTCTGGAAAAGATTCAGGGCCCATTCACACCTATGTGCTTGTTTTGCTGGGTGCGATAACACATAACATATTCATCAAGGTACGGTATGCTGGGTATGCACGGTGCAGTACATTGCTATTTATTTTCAGTGTCATTCCAGTGCACTTACATGGAGTAAACAAATGTACAAATGTCAGTCCCAGACAGGGACCAGGCAGGGTGTAAGTCCTGCTGCTAGAGATGTCTGTTTCCTTTCTCTCACGTTCTTATGAACTCTGGCCTTCCCTTCACGAAGTTGCACAGTTGTACCTGCTCCTCTCCTGGACTCCAGTGTCTTACTCTGATTTCACTGCACACTGTGAGCTTCTCACAATGTCCATTAAAAGCAGCAGCAAGTCAGATACAGCCCATCTCATTTTCTAGTTGCAGGACATTCAGCATCATCTGGTACTTTCCACCCCAGCCTTACTGCCTTGGCCCTCCCCTTTCATTTACTAGGTTTCAGTTCTTTCTATTATGGATGCTCAGCATCAAATGTGGGCATGACCTAGGGTGGTCTCCTTTAAGTAGTAGCCATCATAGACTAGGACCTTTAAGCCAGACATAGTAGCCTGTGTGAAGAGCACATGGCAAAGCAGAACTTGAATTAGGAATCATTAGTCATCCTCATCCTGGTATCAGTAGTAGTCACTGAGCCCCTAAACTCAGGTCTCAGTGCAAGCACATGGCTAGTTCTTAGGCTTCAGGACTAGCCAAGTCAGACAGTCCATAGCAGGCTCCCCACAGGCAGGGCCCGGGAGAGAGAGAGCTCACATGGTCCACCCCAAGTATTTATCTCTTCTCCCAGCATGCACCACTGGCCATTAACCTGCCAGTGATTGGCTAGGGAGACATACTCATAGCAATCTCTCATTGGTTGCTCTGCCCTGTAGTCAGGGTACACCTAGCAGCCGACAGATGCAAACGATGACAGACTGATTAGGGGAAACCAGAAGAGCATAGACTACAAATCGGCATCAGACTGATTACAATCTGACAATACTAACTTTACTAAGCACTCCTGCTTACAGGGGGCTACACACAAATAACATTTTTGTTTACAGTTAAAGTACTTGAATGCAATTTTAAGGTTTAACTCTTGCGTTTAGCGTCACTTTAAGTCTTTACTGGAACTGTATTTCTTTATTCTTCACTCTACGACCCACCAAACTGCCACCACGTTTACTTATTTTGAAGAAGAAACGTTGGCATGTTTGCTACCCCTGTTGCTATTGAAATTGCATGTCTTTCTTAAAGCAGAACTACAACCTATCCCTTAGAGCCAAGAAAGGTGCCATCTTAGCCTCTGTTTGGATTGCATCTTCCATGGTGCTGCACAAGTGCTCAGCTATGACACCAGCCATTTGAGGGCTTGATAGTTTGGTTGAGAGATAAAATAAGGACACAGACAGCCTTGACAGTTGGCATGCTTTGAAAGTAAATGTTTTGGAAGATATTGAAGTGGTGGGTAAAGTTCTTATTTAAAGTGGGACTACAACCTCCATTCTCTTAAAGCCAAGAAAGGTGCCATCTTAGTCTATATTTGGATTGCAGTTGCCATGGTGCTGCACGTGTATTCAGGTATCACGCCGGCTATTGGGCTTGCTAGTTCAGTTGAGAGCTGAAATAAGCACAATTACAACTTTGACAGTTTTGGGAAACATTCATTTGGTGGGTTACTTTTCCTCCCCAAGCCCGAGCCTATCCTTTGACAAAACAAAGACCTAACTTTGCAAGCGCTTTTAAAATCGAGTGCCATTGTTTTGGTTTTTTTTACATCTTCCCCATCCGTCTATCTAACTTCAATGTCGTTGAAAAGTGGCCTCTCAGTCACAGTTATGTGCTTTCCTGTGGAAAATGTCCAACACTCGCCATGGCAACCAGCAGATCACATGAGACGGCCTCACACACACCAGAGCCCCATACAATAAAACGCAAAGTGCCTCCATTGTTCCGGAGAGGCTCTGTGAATCAATTAGAACAGGTCATGGGAAGCACACAAAAAAAAAAAGAAGAAAGAAGCGGAAAGCTTGCTCAGTGCTAAAGGGATACAAACAACCCTCATTAGCAAGCTCTTATGTAGTGGCTATACGCGCCTGCTGAAATAAAACTCTGATTATATTGCGGCTCAGCTGTATTGTTTTACACTCAGTAAACATTTTTGTTTCCCCTTTTCTTTTTTTTTGTTGCTGTCGGTGAATGCGGCTTTAACACCTGCTTTTGTTCCCTTCTGATCACCGTAGCTTTTTTCTTTGGCGGCACGGCGCCAGCGAGCAACGGGTTAATGCAGCCGGCGCATTTTATTTTGCAAGGTCTACAAAAGCAAATTCCATTGCAGATAGAACCGACTGATCTGAAAGTACAACAATGTTTTCTAGTGGAGTTCGCTGAGCAAGGTCGTAGGAGTGAAGCCAGCTTTTTTTTTCTCTGTCACTGGACAAAATACCGAGCGTTTACGAACATGGAGTGTGGAATTTTGACATGACGGTTTAGATAAGACATCTACACTCGAAGATTGACACGTCTAGGCTAATTATTTGGAGGATTACTCCAGCCAAAAAAAAGAGAGATACAATGAAACACCAATACAGAATATTTTAAATTACGAGGCATTTAAATGAGATCTAAACCGAACCACTAAAAGAAGCTACAAAACAGTAACAAACTTGTTTTCTCTTTTTTCAAATGTGCAGTTTCTTTAACCACTTGATGTTAAAGGATAACTATGGGGTTAAGGCTTTTCCCCATAGTTCTCCTTAGGGTAATGGGAGGACACAAACTAGCGTCCTCCCGTCACCCTAGGCTCAGTATACCGCGAGCTGTAGCTCGCGGTATACTGAGACGCTGAAGCGGATCCCGACAATTGTGCCGGGATCCGCCAGCTGCGTGACTGACAGCTGGATCTGCCTATCTAGAGGCAGAGCCAGCTGTACCCGCCCCCTCCCCGTCCGTTCCACCAGTCAGCGCTGGCGGATCGGAGCGGGGAGGGGGGAATCCAGCACCTCCCCTGTCACGGCAGAGAGCCGTGACAGGATCGAGAGGTGACCGAACGCCGGTATGTGTTCGCTCACCTCCCGATCTACTGAGCCGACCTGTGACAGTCTCATTGTCACAGGTTGGCTAGAACTATGAGGTGAGTGAAAAGCACTCACTCCTTTAAACCCCCTTCCTGTCCATGCCATTTTTCAGTATTCAGCGCTGCAGTACTTTGGCTGACATTATTCAGTCATGCAACGCTGTACCGAAATCCATTTTATACAATTTTTTCATGGGACAGACAGAGCTTTCTTTGAGGGCCTGTTCACACGACGTCCGTTTTCTGTGCTGACCTGATCCGTACGCTACTGCACTAAAAATGCATCCCAATGTATCCCTATGTGTTTTATGGGCTACAGTTCTCACGTACGCAGTCCGTTCAGGTTACGACAGAAAAATACTGCATGTCACATTTTGTACGTTCAGGAAACGGTCCGGAAACACGTCAAAAACGCAATTATTTAAAAAGAATTATAAAAGGTGGGAAAAAAGTTTCGGCCTGACAAATTCTGCTGCAGGAGGTGCGTTGCAGTGCCAGTCATTTCAATGGCACCCCAAACGCACCTCCCGCCCTCAGTGTGATCGCCCACACTGGAATACACGGTACCACAATGCTGTGCGCTCCAGTGCAGTGCGATTGCAAACAAATTGTGCATGCAGTTTTATTCTGAAGTAAACTTTATGTTTGTAACACTGTATCTGTGTATTTTATTTTAATTTAAGGATGGTATTTGTTTAATGGTTTTTTATCCGATTAATCGAAAAAATAATCGGGCAACTAATTGATTATGAAAATAAATAATTAGTTACAGCCCTAAAATGTTTAGTACCTTACGGTTTGTTTTCTTTTTAAACCAGCCACAACCTGAGTAAAAAAGCCAGTCCCCTGCCAGCAGCTGCAGAGTGGGAACCTTGCTTCGGCAGTGGTCTCTCTGCCGAGGTCTGACACACCTCCTGCTGAGTGAGAATTAGAGCTGTCCAATCACCAAAGCTAATGCTTCCCATTCAGTAGTGTCACAAGGGGGGTGCGGGTGACACCATTGGAGGGGTGACACCAAAATGACTGACAGTTCTTTTGGTGTCACCCCCTCTGAAAAGTCACGCACTCGGTCATGGACTGAGAGCCTGATAGTTGCAGGAGGGAGGAGGGGACTCGGCGGCATACCTTATCCCACCGGGTGAATGTCCCCTCCTCTCTCTGCCGGCGTCCATGTTTTCTTTCAGCGCCCAAACCTTACTGCTGTGCCTTTTTTGTACACTGTCCTGTCATTCTGCTCCCCAGGGTTCCATGATGGGGTCTTATTTTGACCATGGCAAGAAGTCAACTCTGTGCCCCAGGGCCTTTTGTAGTCTGTTCATGAACGGATATCTCATTAGTAGAGAACTGAGAAACACTTTTTTTGCCCATATCATTAGCTGGAGTTCCTATTCAGTGGAGTCAGGCATCTGTAGAAAATGCCCCGTCATCATATGATAACAAGCACAGTCATTGTAACATAAGGACACTGTCCGTATGTGAGATAGGCCAGCCATGTGTTTTGGACCACACATTGCTAATATAGATAAGAGTTCTTCAAGAACTCATTAAAGCCGAGGGCTATGGGAAAAAACAAAAAAAACAGGAAATTTATTAATTTGTGAAAGATTCAGCTGTTCTTTGTTTCCAACAGGAAGTTGATGTAAGCAGATGGCAAACTTCTTTTCTTAGTGCTAAGCACTATTTGCATCTAAGCTGGCCATATTACATAACCACAATGTTATTTCAGAAGAAAATCAACCCTTCCTGTGACAAAAATTATGTTTCTGTGCTCCCCGTACCTCCAACAGTTTTACAGATGTGAAGGATATAAAAAAGTAGGTGCTGTTTCTGGTCACTTCCCCTCAGCAGCATGACAGAGGTGCCAGTAGGTGGGAGAGAACCCCCAATATCTGCAATGATAACCATGGCTCACGGCCTATGTCAGCCCATATAATGGGAAACTTCACTACACAGCCCTGGAGGCTGCATAGCAACATAATGCTTGCCATAGGGAATGGTCATTGGTCAGCTCGGCAAGGTGATCATGACCAGATGAGAATCTCTTTCTTATGAGATGCCATCCCATGTGGCCCTGCTGACCAATGACCATGCCCCATTGCAAACATTATGTTGGGAATATGTAGTTACATTTTCAAGTGTTGGGACAGTTATGCGGGCTGGTGTAGGTGGCGGGCAATGGTCATCAATGTGCAGCAGAGAGCATTGGGGGGTATGGGCTTATTAAGGGAGTTGTGAGTTAGTTCACATTTTCATTTTTTGTTAAATCAACCATTTTTTTTGCCAATGTTTACAAAAACTGCTGTTGGATATAATCGTGCATACAAAAACAACATACAGGCGCATAATTGGTGATGAAAAATCTCAGCTCTATTTTATCCTCGAGAACACGGCTATTCCCCCACTGGGAATGGCCAGCTTGTCCCTTGCACAGCACGTTTTGGGTTGTTTACCCCTGCTGGGTTTTTTAATCCCAATTTCTCAAACTATCCAAAGCCAAAAAAAAAAGTTTTTGGCTGAATATTCAGTTTAATCTACTTAGGCTGTATGTGCTGGGGAATGAACGAGAGGGTTTGAAACAGCTGATGAGCTGATTCTGAAGGTACCGCTATATGTACATGCTTGAGGAATGGAACAGTTCACTGCAATGTCAGATAGACACTGATAACCATTTATCCTGGGTGTCTGCTTTAGGAAATAACCTGATTTGCATAACAGTTCTCCCATCTTTAGAAACTAAGAAAAGTTAGATTATATCTGGACATATACAAATATCTACTCTCCCTGCCGCCCCAAGGCCAGGTCCTGTGATGCACATCAATTTAATTTTTTTTTCACCTAACTTTTTTGCTATCACACAGTAGAAAACAATCCCCTGTGTGATAGCAATTGGAGGTGACAGGTTCTCTTTATTGACCCTGTCACCTCCAATACAGGAGTCCTAGCACAGCACTGTGCTGGAACTCCTGTGACTGACTACAGTCTACACGGAGCGGCAGGGTTACTTTTAACCCTGCCGCTCTGCTCACTGCAGTGCTAGACTCGGCGGTGGAGGACGGAGCCAGAGGAGAGAGGTAAGTGCAGGGGGGAGGGGGAGGCTGCACACTGTTTACATGTGATCTCGGTGACATCCCGAGTTCACATGTAAACGAAATATCGTCTGCCTCACTCTGCATTTAGTCCTGCATGTACAAAGCAGGACTGAATGTAGAGAGGGCAACTTCCCCACAAGGACACCGCTGCCGCTCCTCTGCGCCCTGCCGCCCAGAGGCCGGGCCTCGGTGGCCTTGTGGGGAATCCGGGCCTGCCCCTCACCCCTGAGCAACCTAGTAGGAACCCAAGGTAGCTCGGTGGGCTAGCATTTTAAACCCCAGGGTAGAATCGTTGACTCATTGTGGGGTGGTAGAAATTGGGCACCAATCAATTTAGAACATTTAGAAGAATTTATTAAGGTACATTAAATCCAGGAAGAGAGTGTTAGGGCACAGAATACCCAAAAAAGTGACAAAATATTACTCTAGATGTCTCCGCTAGCACAAGTCAATACAGAAATAAGACCCTTTTAGCCGAGACTGGCAATCTTTACACTGTTGAGCAGCTTCATGCAACACAAAAATACCTTTTCTGCTGAGCCACCAGACTTCCGGCAATGTCTACTGACAGCAGCTTCTACACAGCTCTTCAGAACACTCTGCAGCAACGTTCCTTCCCAAGGTGCTCCAACAAGGTTCCAGCTTCCCTCTTCCTGAATTTACCCTCCAACAAGGCAATGCAAGCCCTTCAAGCCCCTGATTCAGGCCCACTCTCGGCTTCACCCTCGCCAGGCAGCAGGCCTGGAGGACCGAGGCCTCCATCACAGCATCTACACTTGGCAATAGCTCAGGAGACAAGACTCTTTCTGGAAGGTCACCCCAAATATTAATGTTTTTCCCAGCACGCACCACAGGCAATAAACCTCCTAGAGCTTGGCTAAACACACATAAATATCTACAACCCAGGACTATTGCATCTTCATGCTCTATTGCCAGCAGCAGGTAGAAGCACACAATAATCTGAGTTTAGTGAAAACCCAACAAACCCACAACTGTAACAATTTAGAGCTCAGGCTGACTACAGCTTAGATACAACACTAAGCTAGGAACACTTCTGCTTAGGGCAAGATCCTTACATAAACAACCGTCTCTTTACCTTAACATGTTTTACCATAGATAGCTGCTTATAGACTATAGAGTGTGGCCAGTCTAGCCACTCAGCTGTTCCTACATTCCTATGAACAGTTTAAGCTAGACATTCTGTCTGTCTCACGTCCACAAGGAGAAAGTCGGAGGGTTGCATCCCTCTTATATAAGCCATTCTGCAGTGTGTGTAATCTGATCTTCCTGATGTTCTGATCAATTTCACAACAGCTGCTGGTTCATGTGCCTGATGAAAGCTTGAGTTCAGATTTGGGGGCCATCAACTGCTGTAAGCATTACGGTGAGCATCCGTATTTACCTATTTAAAAAGAAGTCAAAATATAAATGTGACATTTACTAGTCCTGAACCTACCTGTATATAAGGAATATACATGATAAACCACTATACTTTTGGTTTAAAGACAGGGGGGACCGAAAAACAAAACATGTATATCTGAAAATAATGATGAAACCATGAATTCCTCTTGAAAGTGCACCTGCCACATACGAAACAAAATTGCAGAGCTTAATGACGAATGAAACCAGTTCCGGGACAAGGTCCTTTAGCACCCGAGGTGAAAAAGTCCCCCCCCCCCCCCCTTAGTGGCCATACATTGTGCGAAAATCGTACAGTTGTTCGCACATCACCGATTTTCATTTTTGAGATTGTGATCTAAATTTTTGGATCGGTCAGGTTCGAAAATAAATTACTGACCAAACCAAAATGGATGAATCAGTGGGGTTTTCTTTCGTCAAAAATCTCAGCAAGAACACAGCATTCACAAAAGCAAATTATTTCAGTCGTTGCTTCCAAAAGTGGTTGGTTAATATGGCTAACGAGCAATTTCCAAAATTGATATTTGACTTTGCTTGATGGGGAAGTCTAGGTATAATCGAATGAGCGTTCATGCCAGAAACGAAAACTTTCAAATGAAAAGTGTACAATGTATAGCCACCTTAACCCTCGGCCTGGCCCAACAATCAAATTCATGATGCGTTGCTAAGTAATGAAAAGTGGAAATTCATGGAAACCCCATCACTTTCTATTCCAGTGATAATGGTTGCAGTGGCGTAACAACCGGGGGGGCAGCAGGGGCGCGGGCCCCGGGCGAAAAGTG
>NW_017307812.1:184211-201562 GCF_000935625.1 Nanorana parkeri
CATTAAATGTGAACTACTGCAGCATCATGGGTTGCGGGTCCTGTCCTGTTTGTGCCTCCTTCTGCTGAATCCCCCAAGACAGGCTGCCTCTTCTGCCTAATGGTGGCCATACATTGTGCGAAAATCGTACAGTTGTTCGCACATCACCGATTTTCATTTTTGAGATTGTGATCTAAATTTTTGGATCGGTCAGGTTCGAAAATAAATTACTGACCAAACCAAAATGGATGAATCAGTGGGGTTTTCTTTCGTCAAAAATCTCAGCAAGAACACAGCATTCACAAAAGCAAATTATTTCAGTCGTTGCTTCCAAAAGTGGTTGGTTAATATGGCTAACGAGCAATTTCCAAAATTGATATTTGACTTTGCTTGATGGGGAAGTCTAGGTATAATCGAATGAGCGTTCATGCCAGAAACGAAAACTTTCAAATGAAAAGTGTACAATGTATAGCCACCTTAACCCTCGGCCTGGCCCAACAATCAAATTCATGATGCGTTGCTAAGTAATGAAAAGTGGAAATTCATGGAAACCCCATCACTTTCTATTCCAGTGATAATGGTTGCAGTGGCGTAACAACCGGGGGGGCAGCAGGGGCGCGGGCCCCGGGCGAAAAGTGAAGGGGGGGAACACTACATTCATAAAGTGACAAAAAGTTTTTTTGTACAGATACACTTTAATGTACATTCATGCACTGTTGCCTTTCCAAGTGTTGATTGTTTGGAGAAGAACTCTCTTCAAGGTGTATGTCAGGCAAAATACAAAAAAGCAATACATCTCTTTTATCCCTTTAGAGACCTTGCAAGTACTGAGAAATACTTGTTGATCGGCCAGAATACACTCAGGTCCTATTTCCTGTTGTGGGCTTAGAAACACACAGCATTGGTGTGGAATGAGTGTTGTCCGCCATGCCCAGTTGTCATTTGCCAAACTACTCAGACCCACCTAACCTTCTCATCACTACAACATAGACACTAATTATGTATAGTCAAGAATTGGGAGGGCTAATTAGACCTCTTGAAATAACACAGGGAGTGCACTCAGGACACAAGACAGCTTTGAATTCCTGACACAATCAACAGGTATGATTTGCACTTACAGTATCAAAGAGATATACCAAAACACTTTCAATGATACACTTAACAGACCCCAAAAGGTGTCAAATAAGAGAGTTTCATTGGTAGATTTTACATACATTTTAAAGTGTCACTGCGCTCAGAAGTTAAAATCTTAAAAATAAATTTAAGTACTCTTAACAAAAATGTATCTTATTTGTGTATCACTCGGCTGTAGATTCTCAAATCATCTCTGTATTGGTGCCGACACTGTCCTTCCTTCTGGAGGGGGGCTACTTTTGTTCCCCATGGTCCCTGTGTGTGTTGTAAAGTAGTCACCGCTCAAAGCTCGCTCCTGTGACGGACTACAAGCTCAATACAAATTAGTAAACAAAATGTAAGATTGTAGTCCATCATGGTCCTCCAGAAGGAAGGACAGTGTCAGCACCAATTCAGAGATGATTTGAGGATCTACAGCCGAGTGATACACAAATAAGATACATTTTTGTTAATAATTAAAGGAGAACTATGGGGTTAAGGCTTTTCCCCATAGTTCTCCTTAGGGTAACGGGAGGACACAAACTAGCGCCCTCCCGTCACCCTAGGCTCAGTATACCGCAAGCCACAGCTCACGGTATATGGAGACGCCGCAGTATACAGCCAGCTGCTGCTCGCGGTACACTGAGACGCCGCAGCTGAAGCGGATCCCGACAATTGTGCCGGGATCCGCCCAGCTGCGTGACTGACAGCTGGCTCTGCCTATCTAAAGGCAGAGCCAGCTGTACCCGCCCCCTCCCCCGTCCGTTCCACCAGTCAGCGCTGGCGAATCGGATCCCGACAATTGTGCCGGGATCCGCCCAGCTGCGTGACTGACAGCTGGCTCTGCCTATCTAAAGGCAGAGCCAGCTGTACCCGCCCCCTCCCCCGTCCATTCCGCCAGTCAGCGCTGGAGGAGAGGGGAGGGAGGAATCCCTGCAGGGAGCCGTGAGTGACAGTCACAGCTCTCTGCAGGGACATGATCGAGAAGTGAGCGAGCAAAGGTGTTCGCTCACTTCCTGATCTATTGTGCCGACGTGTGACAGTTTACTTGTCACACGTCAGCTCGAACTACGAGGTTGAGTGAAGGTTTAACTCCTGAGTTTAGTGTCACTTGAATTGATAATAAGCATTTTTTGCATCAGCTCAGTTCAAATACTTCCCTCATCCTCCTGCTGCAATCAGTCTGTAAGCAACTCATAAAAAGGGGGCAGTTTGCCAGATAATTGATAATCTGAATTGCCAGTAGGTTTCCTGCTGGCACAATTAGCAGAATCCAAAGGGCAACTTGACTTATTGGAATTTATTGATTAATTTATGCAGTGCCATATTAACCCATGGCTATGGCTACTTACATGGACTTTAAACTATTTATATCAGTCCCTACTTCAGAGGAGCTTATAATCTAATGTACCTCCCAAGATAACGCATAGATGCCAATCATAATGCATGTGTATTGTTTCCATAAAACATCAATTATATTTTTAGATTGTAAGCCCTCAGGGGCAGGGCCCTCCTTACCATCTTGTCTTGATTTGTATTGTGATTGTAATGTCTTCCTTATATTGTAAAGCGCTGCGCAAACTGTTGGCGCTATATAAATCCTGTATAATAATTATATCTATTTTTGTTTTCATGTTCCCCACTCCACTAAAATAAAGCATATAGTGATATTTTAAAAACACAGTAAAGCACAAAAGATACATGTCACCTTAGCAAAAACAAAAAAACAAAACAAAAAAACAATAAATTGATTGATACAGCAGGCAAAATAAAGGAAACAATCCACTTCCAGTTCTAAGTGGTGTAGCATGTCAGTTCTTGCATCTAGTGATGTCTTTAGTGTACATGACCTATATGGTTTACTTGCAACACGTGGCAACACACCCTGCACATGTTAGGGTAGTGCGGTGTCATTCACTTTCAATGGCACCCAATGCACTAATGCAGCACACCTCCGACACACATAAATTGCAGCATACCACAATGCACAACAATGCATGGTAACATGGCACCATGTGTTCTAATGCAATGCATTGAAAAAAGGCTGCATGTCCGATTTCTTTGTCCATTCTGGTGCTTTGGCAGCTCATTCATTTGAACAGACAGGTCTGTGTGGGTCCTTAAAGCCCGGGCAGCAGACAAATGATACCTTTGCAGTGACACACAATCATTCCGCTATGAGGCCCGGGGCATAGGGGGGCCCGGCCAGGACGAGGAACAAAGGGGTCCCCCTGATGCCGTGCGGGACGCCGAGGTCACTATGGCATTGCAGGCTGCTGGCTGTCACTGGCGGCTGTGAGGAGGAATGTGCCACTGTCCAGATCACTGACAGCCTGTCAGTGATCTGGACAGGGGCGCGTTCCTCCTCACAGCCGCTGCTGAGTCAGTGACAGCCAGCAGGAGGGGGCCAACAACAGTAAAGGAGAAGGAAGAAGCCAGGCCTGGTGGCAGTGGAGGGGGAGGAGGCAGGACCTGCCGGCGACCAAGGAGGAGGCGGGGCACGGCAGTGGAGGAGGCTGACAACGGATCTGGGCTGGCAGCTAAGAAGTGTGAGGGGTGTGACCGGCCCACCTGAGACCCTGAAGAGCTCACCATAGAAAGTCTATGGTGGGCTCTGCAGGGTCACTCTCAGGTGGGCTGTCTGGGATCTCAGTTTGGCTCTGCAAGTGGGGTAACTAGAAATCACAGGGACCCATACAAAATTTTGCCAGGGCTTAATGCTTCTTAAGTCTAGGGGTAGAGGAATAAGGTGTAATACACAAATATAACGCAAACAACGTTAAGTGCACCTACGTGTAAAAACAAAAAATGTGCCACACATGTTACATGTATATCGTCGGCGTGAGAGCAATACATCCAGGGCCATCAATCACAGGTAACACTAAAATGAAGAGCGATAAAAGCTTTTAAAGTGTCGCCTATGGGAAATTTGGGGTATTGTAGTTGTCTGTGGTGAACGCAATTTTAAGGCTTGGCATGTTTGGTATCTATTTCTTCGACATGACCCCGTCTTTTATATTTTACCAAAAAATTTGGCATTATATTCTGTTTCTCTGCATTACATTTCATTTAAGTGTATTTTATCCTAAAAATACTTGTTTGATAAACATTTGTGCAAATACCACGCGGCATAAAAAATTGCAACTAGCATTTTTTTTATTCTACACGGCCTCTGCTTTCAGAAAAGCTGTTTTCTAGCCAAAAATTCAGATCATGTGTGTGCAAAGAGTAAGAAATTGCTCTGGACAGCAAGTGGTTAAGACAACCTGGTAGCCCCTGGCTCCCCTAGAGACACCATATTGATAATGAACTTATGTGGACACCCGATCAACATAGCTCATGGTAGACCAGAACTCCTGTGAATCAACAGCCTCAACCTCCCAAAGAGCTGGAATTACAAATACACACCACTGCACCTGACAAGAGTGGTAGATAGATCAGTAATACAAGAGTCACCTGAAGTCAGCAGAACTATCACTATCTAGCACCATCTGGTGGCATAATTATATTATTATACATCATTTTAGCAATTAGAGCCACCGGACATTTATTATGATTATTGTACTACTGAACAATCACCTTACATGTCTGATGCAAATAGCTGTTCGCATAAAAAATATAGCTTTGTCACTACCTAGAGATGTTTGTGGTGCAAAGGTTTATGATCCATACATGAACTGATCGAAGAATTGGGGACCTGCTCCTGTGTGTATGGTAGGGTAGAAGGCTGATGCATGCAGTCTCTTATTATAGAAAGACGCCTTGTACCTGTAGATTCAAACCCATCACTTTTCTAGCAGCAGTAATACAATACAATACATGTAAAAATGATTCCATGATCATCATCTAGCTCAGAACTCCTTGCGCTCAAATGATCTAACAACCTCAGCCTCCCAAGTAGCTGGGATTACAGACACACACCACTGTGTCTAGCAAGAGTGTTAATCAGATCAGTAATACAAGAGTCTCTCTCAATCCAATGTCATCACTCAACAGAATGAGAAATACCATTTAGTAGCACCACCTGTTGCTTAATTATGCACCATCTTAGCAATTAGAACAGGAAATGATCTGAGGTGGATCTTACTGATTCAGTAGTTGCTCCCTGCAATGTTCATCTGTAAACATTGCTCTTTACTCCTAACACAAAGGCCCTATGCATGTTAGACCATTCCCTTGTCACAGTCTTTTTTCAGAGATGAATAGTAAATTTGAGAATATTTTTAGGAAAAAGCAAACTCTGGTGATCTGACCACCCTTTAAAAGAGCCTATGTTTCATTGTGTTGTCTAGGCTGCTCTACACTAGCTATTCACAGGTGCCATCCCATTACTGATCAGCACAGGGGTTTTGACCTGCTCTGTTTCCAACCTGGGCCAGTTCACCCCTTTCTTAGGACAACCTGGTGACCCAAAGCTCCCCTAGAACCAGGGCCGGCCTTAGGGGTGTGCGAGCAGTGCGGCCGCAACACTGTGGGGTGCTGTAAAGCTTTCTCGCACAGGGCGCCTAAAGGCCTAAGGCCAGCCCTGCCTAGAACCACCATGTTGATACTGAACTTAGTGCAGACACCCAATCAACATAGCTCAGGGTAGACCAGAACTCCTGAACTCATGTGATCCAACAGGCTCAGCCTCCCAAGTAGCTGGGATTACAGACACACACCACTGTGTCCAGCAAGTGTAGCCATCAGATTAGTAATACAAGAGTCTCTCTCAGATCGATGTCATCACTCAACAGAACGAGAAATACCATTTAGTAGCACCACCTGTTGCCTAATTGTGCACCACCTTAGCAATTAGAACAGAAAATGATCTGAGTTTGATCTTACTGATTCAGTAGTTGCTCCCTGCAATGTTCATGTGTAAATCTGGCCGCACATGTGAAAATCTGATCATTACAAATGAAACATCACTCTCCCAATTACTCTGCTCTTTACTCCTAACACAAAGGTCGTATGCATGTTAGGCCATTCCCTTGTCACTGCTTTTATTCAGAGATGAATAGTAAATTCAAGAATATTTTTAGGAAAAAGAAAATTCTGGTGATCTGACCATCCTTTAAAATAGCCAATGTTTCACTGTGTTGTCCAGGCTGCTCTACACTAGCTATTCACAGGCGCAATCCCACTACTGATCAGCACATGGGTTTTGACCTGCTCTGTTTCCAACCTGGGCCAGTTCACCCCTCCTTAGTACAACCTGGTGACCCAAAGCTTCCCTAGAGCCACCATGTTGATACTGAACTTAGTGCAGACACCCAATCAACATAGCTCAGAACTCCTGGGCTCAAGTGATCCAACAGGCTCAGCCTCCCAAGTAGCTGGGATTACAGGCCCACACCACTGTGCCCGGTGGAAGAATTGGATTTCTGTGTGATACTGGAAGGCAAATATTTAGGGTGTCACATAGAACAAGGTGCCATTTCGTTTTGATTTTCTCTCCCACATGCAAAGAAAACCCCAGTGACACTTCAACAATTTACTGTGTGGATATAAATGTGGCGTGCTTTAAAAACGTATGCCTGAAATATATTGGGAAAGTCATTGTATAACCAAGAACCATTTTCTTCATGAGCAGGATGTAATTTATTACTTATAAAACCCAGATTGTGATGCAGTATGTATTTGCTGTATGTAGGTCTATAAAGTAATCCAAATTAAATTTGAATTTAGATGACCTTTTCCTGATCTTAATATCGATACAATATGTTTTGATGTGTATATGTGTTGGCAATATATAGAGTGCAAAATGAAAGGGTATCAAAGACGTTATTTAATGTAAAAGAGAGTCTGTGTCTCACTGTGTTGTCCAGGCTGCTCTACACTGACTAATCACAGGTGCAATCCCACTACTGATCAGCACGGGGGTTTTGACCTGCTCTGTTTCCAACCTGGGCCGATTCACCCCTCCTTAGTACAACCTGGTAGCTCCAGGCTCCCCTAGAGCCACCATATTGATACCGAACTTAGCGTGGACACCCGATCAACATAGCTCAGGGTAGACCAGAACTCCTGAACTCATGTGATCCAACAGGCTCAGCTTCCCAAGTAGCTGGGATTACAGACACACACCACTGTGCCCAGCAAGAGTAGCCATCAGATTAGTAATACAAGAGTCTCTCTCAGATCGATGTCATCACTCAACAGAATGAGAAATACCATTTAGTAGCACCACCTGTTGCTTAATTATGCACCATCTTAGCAATTAGAACAGGAAATGATCTGAGTTTGATCTTACTGATTCAGTAGTTGCTCCCTGCAATGTTCATGTGTAAATCTGGCTGCACATGTGAAAATCTGATCATTACAAATGATACATCACTCCCCCAATTATTCTGCTCTTTACTCCTAACCAGGGGCAGACTGACAATACATGGGGCCCCCGGGCAATACAAGATTATGGGGCCCCCTTGTGCTCCGCCCATATACAAGTCTCTCCCACGCGCCCCACCTGCATAGACATTCTTGTGTCACAGAAATTTTTTCTCCACATTATTTTTCAAATAGTGGGCCAATTCACTAAGAGATGAATTGCCGGGGAACTGGTGGGAGAATTTCAAAACCTAGACCAATATAGGCAAATAGAAAGTGAGCTAAATGGCAGAATGCATGGCAGACCTCAGACCGGAACCAATACACATCACACTTCAGACCAGAACCAATACATGGCAGAACTCGGGCCGGAACCAATATACAGCAGATTGGGCAGTTAGAATGACACATACACAGCGACATATCTGGGATCAGCCATCACACACAGTCTGATCCCTGTGGGATGTCATCCACACACACAGCTCCTTCCATGCCAGCACAAATGCTCTCCTTTAGCAGGTGGGTGCAGCTGTGTTAAAGCGGCGACAGTAGTGTCTGTTGGACCCGGGAGGTGGGGGACACTGCTACTTTAAAACAGCCGCATCTACTAGTTTGGCTGCGGCTCAGCCGAAAACAGCAAAGAGATGGCGCACACAGCTGCCTTCCTTCAGTGGCGACTCTAGGAACAATATATGGGGGGGCACATAAGATACTACAGTCAAATCTGGGGGGGGGCACTAATAATTTTCATTGCATGTTGCAACCGCTGGGAGCAGAGAGCTGATTTAATTGCGGATGGCATCTGCGCCCCGCGGTTGTGACATGTAGTCCAACGCCGACCACATTCCTGAATACTGCAACCGTCGGGCACCGATGCCATCCACAATTAAATCAGCTATCGGCGCCCGGTAGGTGAGGAATACAGCATGGGCTTACTGGCAACTTTTAGCAAAGGGGCAAGTACAACCCAGTGGCCAATGGTGCAGCAACTTGGCCCCCCTCCCGCTTTGCCTCTTCCCCTGCCCCTGCCTGCCACTTTTGCCATCCATGTAACGGTAGTGTGAACGGTCGGGTGATGTGAGGAGTCACTAGTAAGTCCATGAAATGGGCGACTGGCTGGGGGATGATGATCTCCTCCCACTGGGCTCCGTACCTGGTTCTAGCCTTACTCCGCTCCATGTCCACTACTTAGGCACTCTCACCCACTGTAGACTGCCGCTGGCTGTTCATGCTTCTGGGCTGTGAGCTGTGGGAGGTTAGTGGGAGGGGCCGGACAGTGTCAAAGTCAGTGTTCTATAATTTTTCTCGATCCTATAAATTTTCTCGACTGTGTCACTTTCAGTGGGGCCGAGTCATCTGAATCAGCTGTTTTCTTGACCCCCTTTCCTTATGACATGCGCACCTGGAATAGACGTGGCAGAGAAATTTATCGGTTGAGGAAAATTAAAGCACGCTGGTAGTGGAGTGCTGTGCGCATGTACGTTCTGCCACTAACTCCAAGCTGTAGAGGGACTAAAAATCTCAGCACAGCAACAATGTAGAATAATACCACCAGCTATATAGGACTATAAATCCCAGCAATACATTATACAGCAATGCAGAATACCACCAGCTATATAGGAATACATTATACATACATTGAGGGGAATTTATCAAAACTGGAGCAGACAAAATCTGGAGCAGCTGTGCATGGCAACCAATCAGCCTCTCTCTGTCATTTTCAAACCTTTACTGAACAAACTAAAGAGAGAAGCTGATTGGTTGCCATAGGCAACGGCTCCAGATTTGATAAATGATGCCCCCGGCGCCCGTTACTCTGGTTACGCCACTGCCAGCAGCTACATACGTTACAGGTCCTTATTAGTTGCTACATATGTTATTGACATTTATTAGCTGCAACACATGGTATTGATCTTTACCAGTTGTTACAGTGTTACAGATCACTACCAAAAGAAAGTCCATGAACCCATCGAACTCCTAACCGCTCACTCCAAAAAAAGAAAAGTTGGGTGCTGCGGTGATCAACGGGTGGTAGCCGTGACGTACATGTAGAAAAACAGGGACACCGGCACTCCAATAACGATGCAAAAGGACGTCACACAGGATCCCCTTCCCATGGCAAAAGACATGAATATTAACACATAATATTTAATAACTGCAAGTGTAAAAATGAAAAGCATTATATACTTTAAGAATGATTAACATATGGATTTAATAACTTTAAACATTGTTGGTTTCCGAGTAGCAGAGTGGCTTAACTGCTTTACAGCACTGGTGGTTCAAGGTTCAAATCCTGGTTAGGACATTATCTGCAAGGAGTTTGCATGTTCCCCCTGTGCTTGTGTTGGTTTTCTCTGGGTACTCCTGTTTCCCCCCCCCCCACACTCCAAAGACATGCTGAAAGGTTTATTGGCTCTTGTTTAAATCAGCCCCATAAGTGTGAAAGATAGGGAACTTAGATTGTAAGTAGACATGTGCGATTCGTTTCGTTCCGAATCGAAATTCGGACAAATTTTCGGAAATTCGGACATTCGGATGTATCCGAATTCCGAATTACAGACATAACGAATGCAAACGAATCCGAATTTCCATTTCCGAAATTCGGTATCGTTAGTACGAACGTTCGTTTAGTTTTCTGTTCTTATTCGTTTCTTATTCGTTTCGTTCGTTGGAGCAAAGTGACATTAGAGAAGGAGAAAAATATTTTTTCCCCCTCAAATGTCACTTTTGCTGCAAACGAACGAACGAAACGAATAAGAAACGAATAAGAACAGAAAACGAAACGAACGTTCGTACTAACGCTACCGAATTTCTTCCGAATTCCGAATCCGAATTGACTTTCACACCCGAATCCTGAAAAACTAAATAACACAAATCCAAATTTAAAACGAAACGAAACTAAACAAATTTTTTGGCAGTGCACATGTCTAATTGTAAGCTCCTTGAGGGCTGGGATTGATTTGAATGTGTGCTATGTAAGGCTTTGTGAAAGTTGTCGGTGCTAAATAAATACCAGTAATGAATACTTATTCTCTTGAATGCATTGGGAAAGGTGAACTTTGTGGCATTGTAGTGGCTGCCATTTCTATGTCAACCTTTAATAACAACTGAAAATGGGAAGGTACAGACCAGATCTTTCATCATAACTTGACCACAGTATTTAAAAATGTTGTACTGAAAATATTCAGTATAGGAATTACAAGAAAGAGGAAATATGCAGTAGTTTAGACTTCCCTAAAAGCAATCTCGTTCATCACAAAAGTATCTTGCATGAGCTCTTTGTTGTATCATTTTACAGAAAATAAAACAATGGATTATCAAGGATATTTAAAATACTTCAGTGGACACCTAATACTGCAGATAGTTGTGAGGTGGAAATAGTTTCTCATATAAAGGAAATTCATTTCCTAATGTCTGTGATGTTGTATGACAGTGTCCAGGGATTTTGAGTATATAGAAAAGATATACAATTTAATTAAAATGTATGCATGCAAACCCTAACAATAAACTTCTGTTTGCTCCTTTTTGGTCTGTTAAATATACAATTGAAATGGTTTTGTTATATCTGCTTGAAGAGTACTTTCGCAGAAGGACTCATTATTGTACCGCTCTCTTGCTGGAGAGCGGTATAATAATGAGTGTCTGCAGCAACAGTGAAGTATGGTAGAGGTACCTTGCTGGTCTGGGGCTGCATTTCTGCCAAAGGAGTTGGAGGATCAATGGTGTCCCCAATGCTGAGATCCTGTTTTGAAGGCAAAGGGTGGTCACACCAAATATTAATTTGATGTGGATTTCTCTTCTGTTCATTTACTTTCAATTTTGTTAAAACATTTATTTCTGAAAACATTCTTACTTTACAGCATTTTTTTTACACCTGCCTAAAACCTTTTGCAAGTCATCCAAACCATTTATGGTTTATCCGCTGTATTTTGAAGAATTTTTAGATGATATATATATAGATATATATCTATAGATATATATCTATAGATATATATCTATAGATATATATCTATATATATATCATATTTACACATAGGCTTTATTTCCGTGTTTATAGCCTATTCCTTTGTTTAAACTTTAAAAGGCTGGCTTTATACTCTTATCTAATATTTTTTTGCTATATAGTGCCAGCTCCTTATACGATATTGATATGATGATGTAATTATTATCTATATTTCCTAGCAGTAAATTCCAACTGGGTTTGGCAATAAAAGAGGACAAAAAAAGTGCTGCTGTCTTGCTAAATCTACATAATCATGACTTCAAAACGCAACTGTTTTCCCTGATGCAAGCTCCATCTGCATGAGTGACATATCCAGCTGTATATTGAGACCAAACTGTGTATTATAGATGTCATTGTTTTGGAAGTCACTTCATGCGCAGCACATTAACCTAAGGGGTTGATTTATAACCCTTCCACCCAGTGTATTGCATAGCGAAGGCCGTTTGCACAACACTATATTCACTGGATGGTGCCCAGGAGCATAGGAAATTCTTATACTCCTCAGCATCATCTACTGGCGATAGTGCTGTGCTGTGCAAGGAAAATGTAGCAGAATGGTTGACATTAACTGACAGTAAACCAGGACTTTACTAAATTGGCTGCTTTGAACTGCTAAAAAAGACCCCTTGTTATGCAAAGTGACCAGATCTACAAAACCATGGTCAAGGTTTAAAAAGATAACTATTGTGTAACCTTTTTATCCCATAGTTTAGGGTCACGGGGGGACATATACTATACTCGTCCCATAACATAAAGCTCAGCCGGGACGGATCCCCACAATATGGCGAGATCCACCCAGCTGGCTGATTGACAGCAGGCTCTGCCTATCTAGAGGCAGAGCCAGCTGTGCCCGACCCCTCTCCCGTCAGTGCTGGAGGATCAGAGAAGGGAGGGGGGGGAATCCCTGCGAAGAGCGGTGAATGACAGCAGGGAGATGATCGGGAAGTGAGCGAGCGACGCTATGTGTTCGCTCACTTCCCGATCTATAGAATCGACGTGTGACAGTTTCATTGTCACAGGTCGGCTCTAACTATGAGGATGAGTGTAAATCACCCACCTTATAGTTCTCCTTTAAGTTAAAAAAATTCCCTTGGCAATGTTGTAATAATGGTACAGTTTCAACTTCCCAGTTCTGAATTAGGTAACCACAAATGATCATTTTTGCTTCCTATTGTCTGGTATATTTAAAAGGCATTGTTGTCCAAAAGTAGAAAATCTCACATTAAGCCACTAAACATAAGCGATATGGAAATTCCCAAATCATTTAACCTGACACCTTGTTATGGCACAACCCTAAATAATCAGCCAATGAATTAAAGGAGGTCCAGTGAGAAAAATTTTCAATGAGCTGATGGTTCAAATCACAGTCTGGACAGAGTGCTCACTCAGTTCATGTCCATACCGCAGTCCACAATTTAGGCAAAAATTCACACCTGCAGCCGCACGACAAAGCACAGCTGCTGGTGAGTGTTCCCAGGCACAGAGCTGATGCATCAATCTCAGCTCATTGCACTGCTTTTCTTATTTTTTTGTTAAAGGAGAACTATGGGGTCAGGGCTTTTCCCCATAGTTCTCGTTAGGGTAGCGGGAGGACACAAACTAGCGTCCTCCCGTTACCCTAAGCTATACTGAGACGACGCAGCCGAAGCGGATCGCGACATTGATGTCGAAATCCGCCCAGCTGCGTGAGTGACAGCTGGCTCTGCCTATCTAGAGGCAGAGCCAGCTGTACCCGCCCCCTCCCCCGTCCGATCCGCCAGTCAGCGCTGGCGGATCGGAGCGGGGGGAATCCAGCCCCTCCCCTGTCACGGCAGAGACCCGTGACAGGATCGAGAGGTGAGCACACGCCGGTAAATGTACGCTCACCTCCCGATCTACTGAGCCGACCTGTGACAGTCTCATTCTCACAGGTTGGCTAGAACTATGAGGTGAGTGGAAATCATAGTTCTCCTTTAAGACTCCCTCCCCCCTCAACGGTTTACATACACGTGCAGGCCCTACTCGCACATGTTCATTCGTATCATGTTGGCGGGGTGGCAGGGCTGGTTTTAATTTAATTTTATAATTTTTTTCTTTTTTATCACCTTTTTAATTTTTATTATTATTTATATCACCTTTTTAAATATTTTTTAAATTATTTTTTATCTCCTTTTTATGTATTTTTTTCCACTTAAAGTGACATTAAAGGATATCCCCATGCTAGTGTAAGGACTTAGCTTAAATGGTGCCTCTTTATCCGATCATCTTCTTCTGTCCTGTTGTTTTCTGGAGTCCATCCAGCGCTGGTGACAGTCTCCAATTCAACGCTGACTGCTGTGTCGTCTGTGTCCCACAGAGTCTGTGCGGGTGCACGCTGCCAGGCTGCCCGCATTGACTTACCTTGTGTGTCTCCCGGCCAAAGATCTGTACTGCGCATGCGCCCGCCCCATCATCCTTGTGGCTGCCTGAGATGGAGCCGCCAATCAATAACTGTACATAGATGTCACCTAGACATTGCTGAGCCTGATGAAGGGGACCCTGCGTGGCCCCAAAAGCGCTTGTTCTGATGACATGACGTTTCAATAAATGAATATTTGGAATTGAAATGCCTCTGGTGATATCTATCTACAGTTACAAAAACGTGTCAAAAATGTGTAAAAAATGCGTCAAAACGCATTGCACTGCAGCTGCGCGGATGCACACAGTTCTGATGCAGTTATGGTGTGAACTAGCCCTCAAGCAGAAGGCGATGAGAGCACATCGTTCCCTGCTTCATTCATCGTTCATTCATCGGACGTTCCCTGGTCTGCTCCCCCTCTCCATCCTGAAATCCTCTGCCATGGTCCCAAGTCCCTCAGAGGAGTGGGAGACCCTGAAAACTATGGCGGTGGTTCACCCGCCCAGAACACTTGTAGTTGACAAGCTGGCCCTGAGTGACGTCATTGGTTGCTAGGATGCTAGTGGCCCTAGCAACCAATGACTGAAGTAGAGGGGGGCCTGCACTGGCTTATGGCTGGCAATGGATGCCGGTGTATCCACTGTCAGCCATTACCCAGTGCAGACCGGCGATTGCAGCAGCACACTGGTGAGCTCATATCTCTGTCACTCTGCTCTCTACTGTTATCAGCTTCTTTCATGTTAGCAAATGAACAAATAAACTTTACTATAAAGTGGATTGCAATAGGCTGATATCAGGTCACATTCAGGTACTTACACTGCTTGCATAAAAAAACTCCCATCTAGTGATATATTCATGAATACAGATCTGACTGCAGTTTACCATCTAGTCTTGAATTGTATTGTGATTGTAATGTCTTCCCTGAGTGGTCAGATTATTATGACCACCCCATCAGTACTTCGTTGAGCCGCCTCGTGACTCCACGAGATGATGAAATGTGATGCGAGGAATCTGACACTGCAGTGTTGCCCTTCTGTTGTCTTGTACCAGTCTTGCCACTCTCCATTCTGCCCTAACATTGACTAGTCGCTGACGGCCACAATTCGCACGTTCAGACCCAGATTTTCGGCTGACAGTCCGGTCTTTAAACACTTTAACAACAGCTGCTCTTGAACATTTAATGCATTCTGCTGTTTTGCTGACACTCGCTCCATGGCTCCGAGCACCAACAATCATCCCACGTTCAAAGGCTGTTAAATCGCGTTGTTTACCCATATCTTCAGAAAAAAATCACTTTTACTGTCGTGGTAAACAACCTGCTTCCCTATTTATAATGGTCTGGCCCTCTAGCAACTTCAGCGCGAAATGATAGCTAATTATAGCTAATTTGTCTACAAACGTCAGGTGGTCATAATAATCTGGCCACTCAGTGTATTGTAAAGCGCTGCGCAAACTGTTGGCGCTATATATAAATCCTGTATAATAATAATAATAATAATCTGACTGCAGTTCAGCTTTAAGTGAACTGGTTGTTTTGCTGCGTGTAGACAAAGCACAGGTCCGGATTATTTATGTTTTATTTCTTCCATATTTGTAGAGTGATATTGGTGTATTATCTATAATATGCTTCCCTAAATGTACTGAAAGGGCCTCTTCAAACTGTAATAGACGCCTGTCATTGATTTTGCAGCTGACGTGATCAGTAGACTATTCATCAAACAAAGTCAAGTTCAAGGTTTAGGTAAAAAAAAAATCCCCATCCTGATGCTATAACGCATTTGTTTGTTTGAACTTCCTGATTCTGGATTAGTTTAACAAAATTAATCTTTTCTGCTTCATAATACCTGTTGTTAAAGTGCAGAAAATCCCAAAATATATCATTGTTACCTCTTTAACCCCTTCATGACCAGTGACATACAGTGTACGTCACTGGCATTGGGGCTGTTTGTCAGCTTTACAATAGAAGCAATTCTGGCTCATCAGCTGCCACCAGATCCAATGTATTCCAATGGTATTTTTAGCTCCAGTTCACATCGCAGCGTGCAGTTCCAGAGCAGGTCCAGAGCAGGTGAAAAAACTGCAGCAGGCCCTATTTTACCTGCTCTGGATCTGCTCTGGATCTGCAAAAGCATCAAAAATGCATCAAAAACGCATGCAAATGCCTGGAACGCACTGAAAGCCCATTTTAAACTTTAAAGAAAAAAAGAAATAAATTTTAAAGCCAAAAACGCGTCAAAAACGCATCTAAAGGACTTGCGTGCGTGTGCAGAAACCTGACCGGATCTGCTCTGCATTTGGTGTGAACAAGGCCTTATACTTACTGTAGCTGGTAGTTAAGATGCTATTTCAATTTTATTTCCGGGCTTGGGTAATTCCAGACATGAACAACTATCCTTTTCAATACATAGCACTTCGGATGTTTGCAGAATTCCCGTTTGGAAGGATACCAGCGTGGAGGAATGACTGGCACAGTGCCACGAAGATACATATAGACATACGGTGAAATATCAGATAACAGTAAAATGTGAAATTCATTTAACTATTTGTAAGCAAATTATTAAAGGCTATAAAAAATGAATGCCATCATTGTGCTTCAGACAGAGGATCAGTTATTAGATGTGCGTCTTCTTCTATAATGACCTTTTTAGCATTCCATACACCTGCACAAGCACACCCAGTCCATTCCCGTCATTGAACTGCGGGCACAGCCAAAAGGGACTTTTCTAAGTAATAAAATACATTTTATTGCAGGAGATCTGTGCACTCTTCTCATGTCACTGTTGTTTCTGGTACAAAACAGGTGAAAATATTTCAAATAAAATAAGGGTGCTTTAAAAAAAAGTTGAGTATTCCAATAATGCAGCAGTACAAAAATTAACAAACGTTACTTCTCTGTATTAATCTGCCTTCCTTTTCTTCCCTAGCCCCACTCTTAGGCTCTTATCATCTTATTTATTTTATCCATTCTATCTACCTGGGGTGACTTCATGCCATGTTCTTGTGCAGACTACTTTTAGGGACACACCTATGGCCATTTTATGTTCAACCGTATAGTTTATTCATGTGTCCATTTTTCTTAATTTAGAGCCACCCCCATGGGTTTTTTTGTTGTTGTGTAAAGACCTTCCCCCTTTTCCTTTTCTGTATCCAGTGGCGTCACAAGGGGGTGCGGGGGGGGGGGGTTCGTCCCGCACCCGGTGACACCATTGGAGGGGTGACACTGACAGTCATTTTGGTGTCACCCCGTCTAAAAGGTCGGGCACTCGCCCATGGACTGAGAGCTCGACAGTGTCAGGAGAGAGGAGGGGTCCCGGCGGCATACATCATCACGCCGGGTGAACGTCCCCTCCTCTCTCTGCCAGCGTCCATCACTAAGATGGCCACTGGCAGGCGCCAATTACATGACCGTGCAATGCGCGATGATGTCACGATGGGGTGTCACCTGGTCTCCGCGCTCCGCGTGTCACCCAGCCTCGGGACGCCCCTGATGTATGGTCATAGGTTCTGCAGGGCTAATTAAGGTTAATGAAGAGCATAATAAAAGTGGAGTCTGCTTTAAATAGCAAGCCA
>NW_017307812.1:201577-228263 GCF_000935625.1 Nanorana parkeri
ATAAGAATGAATTAGTTATTAATCATTGTTATTAAGGGGTTAAATAGAAACAACATAAACATCCCCACCCCACAATTTCAGGCTTTCCTCATACATGAGCCACTGTTAGTTCTTCAGATACATAGAGCAGGAACCGGAGCCCCACATATTTGCTCGGATGAGTCACTCTGAATATGTGGGTCTCGACAGCCAAGTCCAGTACTGTGTACAGTATAACTAGTAAAACCTGGTACGGACAGGCACATGTCCCGGGGGCAGCTACGCATGTTTCAGAAATAGCGCTGTATTAAACTGAACTAAACATTTGGTGGGTCTAACGTTCAAAGCATTAAACAGAAACTAGAATGGTTTAGGGATAATTTAATTTAAGGTTTTGAATGGATAATCTGCAACCACATGTATACAATCCTCATTCAATATATAAACAATTCGGACTCATTCACACCGCATAATGCATGTGCGTTGGTGTGCATTGTAACACACACCGTGCTGCAATGTATTGTTAAAATATCATATGGTTTCTGTTATTCTTTTCTTTTTTTATTATTCTTAGAATTCCCTGCTATTAGACTAACTTTGTCTCAATGAAACCTCATATAGTGAGGGGCTTAGTCACGGCTCTGCCTCATTTACTTGTGTGTATAAATTGAGCTATTGAGCTTTATAAACAACAGACATTTTTTGGTGATATGAAGTAAACATGTGAAAAAGCCTAAAACCTAAAGCTCCATCTGCTTTATTTAATAAGCTTGCAAAATATAGGTATTCAATATTTATTATTTGCCTGACTAAAGAAAAAAAAAATTATATTTAATATTTCATTTTTTTATTTAAAAACTACAATATTCAAGAACATATATACAAAAAACATTTTCTCTTTCCCTTTTTTCAGCTTTATGGATAGATAGCGACAGACATATTTGCTCTTTGCGGGATTTGCTTCCTGCTTAGTAGTGTTGTGCACTGGTTGTGCCTTATGTCTGAGGATGGCACTAGGTTGCTCAGACATGTATGCACAATCCAATTACCCTCAGCCATTTCCTGTCTACATGTATGCACTCAAGCAACAGCTACATGGTATTTCTGATGGTGGGTTTCCTGATGGTGACAATAGTGGACCATGAATGAGTGATAAAGTGACAACACAGGAGCACAATTCGAAGACAGGGTTACCCTCCACTACAGTAGGTGCAGACAATAGCAGGACATCTAATGCTGGGCACACACCTTACTTTTGTCTTGCATTGGTTTTAAGGTACTTAAAAAAACGTACGATCTGCCTATCTTGGACAGGCAGATCGTACTTGCGATGATCGCAAGCCACGCCCCCTGAGGGGGCGGGCTTCGATGACCGCAATGCCGAACGGGCAGTGTGCGCTTGTGCACACCGGCCCGTCCGGCTTTTATCGTACGAACATGCTACACACCCGCCGAACATCGTACGATGCTCGGCGGGGTTTCGAACATGTTAAGAGTCGTGCGACCTTACAGTAGTAGAGGTCGCACGGCTTCCACACACCTTACGATAATCGTACGATCACGGGATTTCCCGCGATTATCGTACGATTATCGCAAGGTGTGTGGGGACCTTAAAGTGACATTAAACCCTCAGATTTTTTAACATAAAACAATAGTGTAATGTGTGCCTTACTGTAATCCATGGTTGTTTCCCTTCTCTTTGCTGATCTTCCTTTTAAATCTGTATCTGTTCTCATGCTGGGCAGAACTTCTGGTTTGCAGCAGACTGCCTTGTCTCAGGAATGGATACACGGTGTCTGTGTATATGTTTCTATAGGCTTGAAACCTGAGCCAGCACTACAGGAAGAGGCCCTGAGCTGAAAAGGGAAGTTCTCCCCAAGCATGAGAAGAGATACGGATTTAAAAGGAAGAGCAACAAAGAGAAGGGAAACAACCATGGATTACAGTAAGGCACACATTACAGTATTGGTTTATGTTAAAAAATCTGAGGGTTTAATGTCACTTTAAGAATGACTAAGTGATCACAGACTACAAATCAGTCAGATTGATTACAGTTGCATCAACACTAAATTTAAGGATCCGTTCCAGTTAGGGTGGAGGGGGCTACAAAAGCAATGGGTTTACTTTAAGTCCTCTTTCCCAGCAGCACATTCTCAGTTTACTTTCATTCCACTGTTGCTCCCTTCAGGACCCGGGAGTGAAGAAAATACCCGGATCATCTGGGTATGCAGGAGCATGTGATTCACTTCATGTCACAGTGCTGGTCCTTGGAGATTGATCCAGCAATTCCTGAAGGACTGTACTTTGCCATAAGTGCCAAGCCTTTGTACCTGGACCTTCAGCCACAGGTAAGTAGTACAATAACATGTTTGAAAGGTTTTTTTTTAAGGGTATCTAAAGCCAAACCTTTTTTTCAGCTCTTGATGAGGGGTTCAAACCCCGATCAAGTTTTTATAGCTCAAAACGTCTGTGCTGCTGAGGCACTGCGCACAAATTTTCACAAGGTAGATGGAGTCATTACCTAAGCCTGTTGGCTTGCACTCCACAAATCAGTGACCCTCTGTCTGAGGATGGCCAGAGGCTTCCAAGGTTGCTTGGACATGTATGCATAATCCAGTTACCCACTCCCACTTCCTGTCTACATGCACTCAAGCAAAAGCTGCATGTCATTTCTCATGGTATGTAATGTGATGAAATGGCCATATGTAGTCTCCATAACTTTTTATGCTAAGGCAAAAATGAGTTATATAAAAATTTGTATTAGAGTAAATGTGCTGTTTTTACCTGGCTTAATGCAAACTCATGTGTTGCCCATGCACACAGATTTTCACAAGGTTGCTTGAGAGACATTACTCAAAGGAGAATTATGAGGTGAGTGATTTTCACTCATCCTCATAGTTGGAGCCAACGTGTGACTGAATGAAACTGCCACACGTCAGCTCTATTGTCTATCTAACTGTCAGTCACCGCTCCCCACAGGGATTCCTCCCCTCCCTTGTCCGATCCTCTAGCACTGACGGGAGAGGAGCGGGCACAGCTGGCTCTGCATCTATATAGGCAGAGCCTGCTGTCAATCAGCCAGCTGGGTGGATCTCAACATTATTGTCGGGAATTGACCCGGCTGCGATGCTCTGTAAGACCTCCCGCGGTTCCCGTGGGCGTCGTTTGCGTTCCTCGCTGGAACGCAGCGATAGGCGGAGCAGCTCTACGGCTCCTCCCTCTGAGACGTGAGGCGTTGCGTTCCACGGTGGAACGCGGAAGCGCAGCGGCGTTCTGTGCGGGGCAACCGCGCATTCGCGGGCTATTTAAAGCAGTCGGGAGGCTGACATGGCGTTCCACAATTACAGCTCCCCGACACCTCTACTCTTTTCCACCCTGCAACCGCTATCCAGACAACCGAGGACTTCGTCCTCACGGCCAGCTGAGCATCATAGCATTGCCTGACTGCACAACCGCAAGTATCCTGTGTCTGGATTTATCACATGTTACTTTGTGCTACATGCTGATTGACTACGTCACTCTGTACTCATAGTACCTGGAGACTGAATAGCTAATAGCTTATCCTGTACTTGTGTTGCTACTGGCATAACCAGCACCATTATCATACTACAAGTCCCACCAGTTACATTACACCTTGGGGCCTAATCTGATTCCATTCAATTCACTAATTGTGGCCTATGAAGTAATAGACCACCCTTATATGAACAGGAATAGATAACCACGGCAGATGATGCAGAAATCCCTAACTCTCCGTTCAGTCTGAGAGTGACGCCTGGGATTTCAGCCTGAATAGCGGTCTATTCTGTTGAGGGGACGATTGTCCTGTCCATACAGTTCCGCAGTTGCGATCCGTATCACATGAAGCTCGCTATATACTTAGCTTTGGGTCACGGGAGGACACTTGATCTAGTGACAACTAAAGGGGAATTTACCTCAGTAGATTCAGTCTTCTTCTTCTTCTGAGAAGGGTTTTAAACATTCCTCACTCTATCCAAAATGTTTTTTTTAAAAAGGCTTTAGTTATACTTTATTCTAATCACTCGGCTGTCTCAGTCCACTACTGAACACTTTATTACACACACAGTAGAACTGAAGCCAAAACTTTTTTGTAATTTTTAATAAAGTAAGGGAGGGTTATAGCCCTCTGCGTCCCATTGGGGAGATTTCACTTCTCCTCCTGTTCAATGGCCGCAACAGGAAATGAGAAGAAATACCTTCAAATTGACAAATCTCTGGTGGTCAGCAGGGTCACCAGAACTAGTGTCCCCATTGGAGGATTTCCCATCTATTGCTGTTCTGGTGACAATCCAAAATTTTGGATTTTCTTTCACCTTCAGAGATAACGGTCACCAGGACAAATGGAGAGGATGAATCTCCCTAATGGGGACATAGACAGCAATTAAAACCTGACAGGAGTCTAATCCTTCTCCACTCTATCCAAAACTAAAAAATACATTTGGCTTCAGTGGCTCTTTAAAATTAGCGTTGATGGTGCAGAAGGGTTACATTAGAACAGACAAGATGGAATGCCTCTTATTGCAAGTCACATGCTGGGAGCGCTGATGTGAATATGTTGGATGTTTTTCCTCACAGCCTAGAATGGTGATCTGGTTTTTCCAGTGTTTTTTGGCACCAGAAAAGGGAGAAAATGACTGATGCCAGAACGGGCTGGTATACAACGCATGGAATAGGAAAACTTTTGACTGTAGTGTATGACTTGCCTTCCACATATTCCAAAATGTTTTAGGGAAAGTCCTCCATTCTGAGATTCTGGGTCATATAAAACTAAACTCCAGGCAAATATAAAATGCACAAACAAATGCAACCCTGTATTCAACAATACAACATTAAGGGGTCTATTTATAAACAATTCACAGAGCCATTCACCCTGTGTATCGCTGTGAATATTCATTCTGCGCTGTGAATTTTCATTCTGTGCGAATAAAGGCAATTAAAAACTTAGGGGGTTATTCACAAAGCAGTAGCTCCTGATACTTCGGCTAGCTGCGGCTGCCCGGAGCCCTTCGGTTCAGTAGAACCGAAGGGCTGCTGTACGGGCTATTTATTATAGCCCATACAGCTCCTAAAGGCGGCCAAGCGGCTCAGCTGAGCCGAAGGTATATGCTTTGGCTCGACTGAGCCGAAGTGACACCGAAGGCCGGCCAAACACATCGCAAATGACAGCTGGGTGGAGCCAGCCGTGATGTCACGGCTACCTCTGCCCAATTGTAGTGACAAATCAGCCTCCCCAAATGACCTTGGGATGCTAAACTGTCATTAA
The DNA here is from genome assembly GCF_000935625.1 of Nanorana parkeri. Lineage (NCBI taxonomy): Eukaryota > Metazoa > Chordata > Amphibia > Anura > Dicroglossidae > Nanorana > Nanorana parkeri. The sequence continues at coordinate 206,838 of NW_017307812.1, forward strand.
ACAATGACAACTGGGCAGAGCCGGCCGTGACGTCTTTTAAAAAAAATATTTATTTATTTTTTAAATGTATTATTTATTTACATTAGTAAACATTTTTTTTTCTACTTTTTTCATTGATTTCCTAGTCTGCTCGGTACCACAGGAGTACCGAGCAGAATAGCCGAGCCAAATGCCACTTGGCAGCATTTGGCTATTCACTCACTGCCGTTCGGCCCCTACGAGAATAGGGGTGAACGGCAGCGAGTGAGCTGCCGGAGCTTCAGCTCAACCTATCTAAATGTTGGATCGGCTGTGTCGAAGTCCTTCTGCAGAACATGTTCGGCTGACCGAAGTGCAGCCAAAGCGCGAAGTGAATAACCAAACAGCGTTCGGCTCACTTCACCTCGGGTGGGTTATTCACTCACTTGTGAGTAACCCTGTTAGTATATTTTCTTTTCAGGTCCAATGTAATGTGATGTAATACTGCAATATGGTCACTAGTTGGAGCAGAGGAGCATAAAAATACCTATTTCCTATGCTGCTCAGCTCCATCTAGTGGCCATAATGGTGGGTATGGCCTACTGAGTCCCTGACACAGCTCTGCTGTTTGCACAGGCTATGTACAGCACAGTCAAGGTCATATCTGGGTTTGTAAGGTCATCTGGTGTACACACAGTGGATTTATATCCTTTATGGCTATTGGGGAAAATATTTAAATGAGAGTATTTGTGCCCGGAGTTCAGCTTTAAATGGCATAATCTAAGGGATAGCCAAATAGAGAGAATAGAAAAAGAGAGCGCCCACAAAGTAGATGAGTGATATCAGTGAAAGGTGAACTGTAAAATACTAAAAAGTGATGCAAGTGATTATGATTCAGTAGACTTCCTTGTCTGTAATAAATGATTCCATTATAACAGGAAGGTGTGTCTTGTCTCCATGTTAAAAGCCATGTGGTTAGTAGCTGTTCAAAAAGCAAACAGCTTAGCCGGTGATGCTGAAACTTCAATGAGAGCGCAGAGAGCAGAGGCAGGAGTTCCCCTTCACAGCCTACAATCCCACGTTCAATGTCACAGGCAGCCGTGCAAGCAGCAAGCATGAAGAAGCTTTTCAAAAAGTTGAAGAATCTCACAAACAGACACGTTTCATCAACTGAAACCGTTCGCCTCCTGTCTGAGTCAGGACAGCCAAACCCAAAGAACAACAAAAGACTGAAAATAGTGATAGAAGATATCCCCAACGCAGACCACAGCACCTATGAAAAGAAACCAGGCTCAAATCCTAAACCATGGAAGTGCAAAGGTAAGAAAGCAATGATCCAAAGGTGGATTTATAATCCACTGACCATTTTTTTTGGGTTGCAGATATTCAGCACATGCTACATTCTTATATACCTTCCTAGTGGTGGGAATATATTAACTAATATGAAGGTAATTAGATGTTAAAGGGTCAGTCCACCCAAAGCTGATATTTACATTGACAACTCTTATTTATGTATAAATGTTATATCTCTCGGGGGGACTGTTGGGAAGATCCCTGGGCTGAGTTCCCGGGTTTGCATGAGGGTCAGTGACGTGTTTCCCCTCATCACGCTGAATGTTAAATCAGTTTTATATTATGAAAAATAAAAACAGGAAAATCTGAAACTAAAGGTGCCCATACACCTTACGTTTGCGATCATGTTTTCGTCCGATATTCGTAAGGTTGATGGGGAGTCTTTCCAGCGTGCTAGAAAACTTCGGCCGATCGTACGATTTTCGCAAGGCTGGTGGCGTTTCCATACGTCAAAATTCGTACGATTAACACTGCTCATGCGCAAATGAAAATCTGTGCGGTCGATTAACGAAATTCGTCCAGGTGCTTTCTTTTAATTACTGCTGATTCAACCTTGCGATAATCAGGGCAGGATGGGGCCACCGTTCGGAAATCGCACGATGATCGCAAGGTGTATGGGCAGCTTTACAAAGGTGGGCAGGAGCACCCAAAACTCCCATGTTGGACAAGAACAAGGTTATAGCAGCGAGATCTCCATGTTGGAGTATCCAAGACCCATATTAAGGCAGAGACTGACTCAACCCACTAGGCTCAACCTATACCTAAAATATACTTTTTGACAGTGGACGGATCCTTTAATTATAGAATATTACTATTATTGTTACTACGGCTTATGTTATTATTATTATTATTATTGTTATTATTATTATTTGGTTTTTAGTGCTATAGTATATGCAATTTACACATAGGGGTTCATTTATAAACTAAAATACAGGGTATAAGAAATTCTTATACTCGTCAGAGCCATCTAGAGGCGCTAGTGCCCTGCGAATAGCATTGACCCAGCGAACTTTTAAAAATGAACCCCATATTTTTGACCAGAGCAGTTACTGCGCAGTGCTTTCGCCATTACAAAAAAATAACTTGTTTAAAGGAGAACTATGAGGTGAGTGCTTTTCACTCACCTCATAGTTCTAGCCGACCTGTGACAATGAGACTGTCACAGGTCGACTCAGTAGATCGGGAAGTGAGCGAACACATTTGCTTACCTCTCGATCCTGTCACGGCTCTCTGCCGTGACAGGGGAGGGGCTGGATTCCCCCCTCCCCGCTCCGATCCGCCAGCGCTGACTGGCGGAACGGACTGGGGAGGAGGTGGGTACAGCTGGCTCTGCCTCTAGATAGGCACAGCCAGCTGTCAGTCACGCAGCTGGGCGGATCCCGGCATAATTGTGGGGATCAGCTACAGCTCGCGGTATACTGAGCCTAGGGTGACGGGAGGACGCTAGTTTGTGTCTTCCGTTACCCTAAGGAGAACTATGGGGAAAAGCCTTAACCGCATAGTTCTCCTTTAAATCTAATGATTCAAAACAGGGACCATGTGACGTTTCTACGCTCCAATATCAGTTATACCACAAATAGTTACATTGTTTCATGTCCCGCTGGAATAAACAAAAGACAAAAATAAATAAATAAAATGAAATCGCCTTACATCTTCTGAACCCAGAAGGGTAGCTTCACGTCTATGTATTGCGGTAGCCAGCGTATGTGAATGCACATATAAAACAGATATTAAAAAGAACTCCAGGATTTAGAAAAAATTTACCCCTGCACCGCGAGGGTTAACTGCTCATTTTTGTCTGGGGGCAAAAATAAAGAAGAAATACTCACCCGACCCTCGGTCCTGCGCCAGTGACTGCTCACCTCTTTGCCTCTCCTCTCCGGCTGTGGTATGTTCCTCAGAGTCCTCACATGTAATAGACCGGTATTAGACATGATAACATCACAGGTCCTTAGATGGCCAGAGCCCAGGTTAGGGGGGGGGGGGAGTGGCTGTGTGGACCGTCTAGCAGTTAGGCAGGACCGAGAATTAGGTGAGTATTTCTTCTTTTGTTCACTCTCTAGATAAAACGAGCACATAACCCTTAAATTAAGGTTAATTTTTAAATATACTAGAGTTCCACTTTAAAGTACCTGCGCTATAGCGTACAACACACATACCTTACGTTAAGATGCCCTGTGGTTCAAAAAAAGTACAGGAACATTTGTGCGTTCAGGTGCATTAACAACCCATTTCAAATGTACTGGCTGCTTTGAAACAACTGACCTTGGAGCACAAAAAGGCGAGTGTTGAAATGTGTGCATTACAGGATGCAGAAGCGTGAAGGGACGCTTTGGCTGCAGCTGATCCATAGAAAGACAAAAAAGGTTTTACAAAGCCCGGTCCAATTTGCTGTTCCCCAAAATTGCAAAGTCCCCCATAAAATACTATTTTTGGTGTAGATAGACCTTGGGACAACATAAATATATACTTTAGATACTTTTAGGGATTGATATAGATGCAGTTACTGTGCAATCACTAACTAGACATTTGTATACCATTGTAGTGTCCAGCTGGAAAACAATCATTACTATTTTATATGTTATGTCTGTAATCATTTTCATACTTTGAAGTGCAGACTCATGCAGCACCGCTGTACTATGAAACCCTAAATTTGCTCATATTTCTATGCAGAAGTCCAATACAGCACACAAGCTTTTAAGAACGTACTATAAATAAAAATCAAGATTCAGAAAATATGAGAGTCATATACAAACTGAAAGTGCTTTGTGGGCGTTGTGAACATGCCATGTGTTGAGTGAGAGCGGATTCATACTGCAAGTGCTGGAAAACACATGCAGTACGTCTGTGAAGGTTCTCATTCATCCAGGTCATGGTATATCTGTAAAAAATAAATCAAGGCAACAGGACTTGCTGTATTTTTCTTGAAGACGTTTCCCTGGTCAGCTGACCAGCTTTCTTAAACCAGAATGACTTGTGCAAAAAATTATCTGCTAATAAATATGGTGAATGTTGCTCCAATCAACATAATGTGGTGATCATAACCAGCATTTTGCAAGTGGTGACACCAACGTAGCAGGTCATTAGATATTTCTGTAGTAATACTTTGTATAAATATTTCAGTCTATGCAACTAGGATACACATTGTGTTATAGTTTTGTACTTGCCTTCATGTATACTTAATTTTGTAGAGCACCCTCTCCTTTCCTCCTGAAGAAGCCCCTATATTGGGCGCGATTAATCCATGTACCTTGCCGCACTCCTTACCAGATATTCCAAAGAAAATGGGTGCTTGCAATGACTGTGGATGGCGCCGCTCAAAATTCAGTAACAAATGCAAATGTCACCAGCACTCCAATACGAAGATTCACTTCAGTGCAATCCATTTTATTGATAGAAGTCAAACGACAAGCGCTTTTGGGCCGCACAGGGTCCCCTTCATCAGGCTCAATAATGACCATTATTGAGCCTGATGAGTGGGACCCTGTGCGGGTCTTTTGACATTTATCAATAAAATGGATTTGCACTGAAGTGAATCTTCGTATTGGAGTGCTGGTGATATTTTAATTTGTTACTATATTGGCATCCCTTGATACCATGACATCATGATAATATCGCATTAATTGGACTCTTTATGGTCATCGGATAAATAATCCACATTGCTGGCATCTACACAAGGGAGGTCATGTGTTTATGCTAATTTTGAAGGAAGGATCACTGTTTTATGTGTTTTTATTATGTAAATTAAATGTTTTTATTTTTTACAAATAAAGATGTAGTTTTAATATATTTTTGAATTGATCATCAGTGGTGTTTTTGATACCTGAAAATCCCTCACACGTGTTTCATTTTTATATATCCCTTTTGGGGTGTGGTATCACTTTAACTCCATAATTAGTTCCCAAACTCTGTATACATAGACATAACCAGCATGGGGTCATAGACCTCATGGAGGCAAAGTGTTGATGACATTTGCATGATTACAGCTAGAAGGTGTTATTAAGCTGCCCAAACAAAGGTGTTAAAACAGAATTTTTTGTACAAGTCATTCTGAATTGAGAAGGCTGGTCGTATGACATGGGAAACATCTTCAAGAAAAATACAGCAATTCCAGTTGCCTTTATTTATTTATTACAGATACATGCAGTACGATTTATCACTCATTGCAGTGCCACAAGCATCGTTTTATTAATGTGAGAGTCCTCTCTAATCTCCTGTACTTTAATAAGACAGTCTACTCCAGCCTATTCTTCATTGATGAGACAGTCTACTCCAGCCCATTCTTCATTGATGAGACAGCCTACTATAGCCTACTCTCCATTGATGAGATGGTCTACTCTAATCTATTAAACTTTGATGAGACGGTCTACTTTACCGTACTCTAATTTCATAAAACAGTCCATCCCAGCCTATTAAACTTTAACGAGAGAGTCTACTGATGTGACACACTACCCTAGCCTATACTCCTTTGATCAGGCAGTGTACTGCCTGTACTCTACTTTGACAAGACAGTCTACTCTAGTCTACTCTACTTTGACAAGACAGTCTACTCTAGTCTACTCTACTTTGACAAGACAGTCTACTCTAGTCTACTCTACTTTGACAAGACAGTCTACTCTAGTCTACTCTACTTTGAGACTGTCTACTCTATTTGATAAGACAGTCTATGCTTATTGGGGGCAGACTATCTAGACTAGGAACGAAACGTAGCCCTGACTAATAGCACACCAGACATCTGTCTACGTGGGCAAACACTGTCAAGCTTGCTACAACAATTATGTACCTGCAACAAATCTGACTCATATGGGGACCCAGCTGCAGAACATACAGGCTATGCTGAAATTTTCCATTTTATAAAGTCAGGTTTGATTTATGTTAACCTGCTCTGAGGCGTTCACAGCCGCAGAGCAACCCAACCAGAAAAACCATTCCCTTTGGCAATTGTCAGAATATTAGTTTTGCTAGACTTGGGCCTTATTGGGGAGGATGACCTGGTGGAACAGTGTCAGTGCTCCTCCTAGGTCCACTTCACATTATGCGTTAAGGCACCTGTGTTAATAGAAAGTGTTACTGTGCAACAAGGTGTGCAGAGTTCAAGCTGCCCTTTAGGTCCAGAGCAGAATCGTGGATGAGGTTTACATGCCACCTAGACTGCGACTTTTGATAAGATAAGTTGGTGGCCATGGTAGGTCTGGTCATTGAACCAGGAAGCTAAATGTTTTGTTGTGTACTGAAGTGATGAAAAAACAGAGGCGGGAAGCTCAGAAAGACACTTTGGCATCTGGACAACCTCAATGCAAGCTCCCAGTTTGAAGCTGACCCATACATCACCTTCTTTACGATGTATTTGACGTGGTAAGAGGGGCACGTTAGTGGGAAGTCCTTAGGAACAGTTATACCTATCCTGAGAGATTGTTGCTCTGGTTCCCCTGGTGATTAGTCTCCTGACAAGGCAATGGTCAGGTGATCTCAGACTCATGGTAGGATCTCAGTCTGTGACTGGCTGGCTTTGCCTAAATGTAATTAAGATCAACCAACCAATGCCTTGTCATTTGCTCACCATGGGAGCATGACCGATTTGATTCTTAAAGATGTATTTAATGTTGTGGTGGGTCAGGTTAGTGGGGAGTCCTTAGTACACTGCAGGTCAATTTTAAAACATTGCTACAGTCATTTTTTTTCTATAGTTTGGACAAGGATTCCAAAAATCCTAAATCATGTCTCCAACTTAGACCAACTGCAAACAACAATGAGCAAACACCTTTTTTTTTGTAAAGTGGGGAAGGGATAGAAGAACCCCTGAGAGATTTTATTGCACTCTGTGTCCCTACAGTGTAGTTTTCCACTCACTTCCTGTCCCAGTTACACCTTGTGTGTCAGTGCGTGACATGGTGACACCAGGACAGTGACAAAAGCCTGACAAAAGTCCCCCTGAGATGAGAAGTACTCCTCTATCCCAAACTTAAAAGGAATACAAGTTTTGCCTGGAGTAGGCCTTTTACCACATTTTCTAGTTGGGTTTGCTCAGTGAAAGCAAAAATATGATTAATACTACAACTTATAAACATTTATTATTATATTCCATATCTCCTTTACTACTTTAAGTGAGAAAAACAGCCAAGTGTTTATGTTTGAGGGCTGCAAGATTGCACTGCTAACCTCGCAGACTGGTACCATAGAGATCTATTGGCTTAAATGCTGATACTTTGACTTCACTGCTTTCTGAGTCACTCGGAACGCGTATAGAGATCAGGAATTCTGAAATGTGGGGGTTCATGCCGTTTGCACAGCAACAACTCCCCTAGATGGCGCTGATGAGCATAGGAACTTCCTATACTCATCAGCACCATCTGGGGGCACTAGTGCTGTGCAAACGGCATCCGTACGACTATGCAATGGGTTGGACCTTTAAAGATAAACCCCTTGCTGCCAGAATGTTCTGGGTCTATACCTCAGGGAAATAGTTTATATTTATAGGAGTAAGGAAGGGCAGGAACCTGTGATTTTTTAAATAATGTGATTTACTTTCTCCGCCATCCGCACCCCCTTTTCCTTGTATAGACGGCACTGAGAAAGGAAGTGAGGGAAACTCACCTGCAGATTATTATTAGATATGAATGAACAATAGGCGCATTCTTCCCCAGCAGTTTTATGATTGTGAAAACAAACTTTAAGTATGATTCACAGTTGCAGTGTCACTATTTAGTTGTCCGTTTTATACCTGTGACCTGTATTGAAATCGAAAAACTGAAAGAAAAAAAAATGCCGTTTAGTTTTGCAAGGAAACCGCATAAAACAGTCTCTTGACTTCGCTGATCTCCGGGCACAAAACAAATTTAATTTAAATATATCACTGAATAGCTACAAAGGATGTAAATCCAATTTGCGTGCACTCAATGCATTTGTAATCCTGGTTATTACCTTATAAAAGTAGCAGTGACATCAACACTGTACTGTACGTAGCCTGTGCAGAGAGCAGAACTGTGGGAGGAACCCAGCAGGCTCCACCCTCTACCGACCTCCTACAGTAAACTACAGGAAGGGGTGGAGACAAGACCAGTCACCCTGCACATGGAGTGAGAGCAGCAGTGACCGGTCTTTATTACAGGAAGCTCCTGCATTGAGGTAAAGTTTCTAACTGGATTACTGCACAGATCTGGAAGAAATACATAGTACGAATACACATCTCTTGCATTTAGATAGATAGATAGATAGATAGATAGATAGATAGACAGTAGAAAGATTAGAATAGATAGATATATACAGTATCTCACAGAAGTGAGTACACTCCTCACATCTTTAAAAATATTTTATGATATAATTTCATGTGACGACACAGAAGAAATGACACGTAGTTTCTTGTGCATCATCTTTTGAAGAGGCTTCCTTCTGGGACGACAGCCATGCAGGCCAAATTGATGCAATGTGCAGTGTATTGGTCTGAGCACTGACAGGCTGACCCCCCACCCCTTTAACCTCTGCAGCAATGCTGGCAGCACTCTATACACGTCTATTTCCCAGAGACAACCTCTGGATATGACGCTGAGCACGTGTACTCAACTTCTTTGGTCGACCATGGCGAGGCCTATTCTGAGTGGAACCTGTCCTGTTAAACCACTATATGGTCTTGGCCACCGTGCTGCAGCTCAGTTTCAGGGTCTTGGCAATCTTCTTATAGTCAGTATGAGAGAGTGAGAGTGATAACACCAATGACCTAGAAAGAAAAGTAATATCCTGTGCTCCTCAGCTCTATCTTCAGAGATTGTGATGTGATCCTCCGGGAGGCCCGAGCGTTTGGTGAGCTGCGATTTGAAAATGCCAAATTGCTTATCTTTCCTGATTATTCTGTTGAAACCCAGAGACACCATAAATCATTTGATGCTGCTAAGGCTGCTATGCGGGCTAGAGGAATTGAGTATAGTATGCTGTTTCTGGCTCATCTTGTTTAAGATGGCGAATCCACCTTTTTCTTCATGTCCCAGGACTTAGGCCTCTAAGTGGCTGGATACCCTTCCCAAACGCTGAAGCTGCCTGTGACTTCCGGAGCTCCGTTTTTGTGGCTGTTCTACCCCCTCGGACATCTTCTTCTGGACCACTGTCTGACACATTCTGCTGAGTTAGACTTCTCCTTGCTCCCTTCCCTGGTTGCCACTAGCTGCTATTGGATCATCTTGGAGATTGTCCGAGAGCACATGAAGACTCTGCTGTCCTACTCCCCCCGCCACACTGTGCTCTTCTTCGTTTGCCGGTTATATTTTTGGGTGTGGGTAGATGTGTGCAAGGGGAGGGGGGTTTGGGGGGGTTCCTTCACTTTTTTCAATATTTTTTTTCGTACTTTTTATATTGCCATGTTACTTTCTTATGTAACCATGTTTTATGACCTCAGTTATACTGAGTGACCTGCGGTCTATACCTGTCTTTTACTAGAGGTGAACGTTTTCTGGGTCTTTGTAGCTATTGTTTTTTTGTGGGTCTGCTTTCCCTTGTGGACAGTTCTTGAGCTGAGGTACATCTTTATGGTATAGTGTTTTCCTATGGATCCAGTTTGGGAAGAAATCCTTGGTATACACTTTTGTTTTCTTTTTAGTGTATGTCTGCTTTGACATTACTTTCATAGAATGTCCGTGGGCTTAGCTCACTGATGTTTCAATTTCTTAAGTCTTACAGCCCCATATATGCATTTTTCAGGAGACTCATTTAGTGGGCGGTAGAACCCTGAGTCTAAAGAAGGCTTGGCTGGGCCATTACTACCATTCTGTTTACTCCACTCATGCCAGGGGAGTTAGTGTTTTGAGTCACAAGTCAGTGACCTTTGGACTTCTTAATCTCAAGCTGGATCCTGAGGGACGATTTGTTATTGTGCATGCTACTGTTAATCAACTTGAGTTAGTGTTGGTGGGCCTGTACATGCCTCCCCTGGCCTCCACCTAGTTCCTGTCAAAACTATTGCCCCTTCTAGCGTGTTACTCCACAGATAATGTGATAATTATGGGGGATTTTAATCTTGTGCTCTCTTCCCAGCTTGATCGGATGGGTGCAGAGGAGGCTTCAACTTCTGAGCTTACCCGGTGGGCGGCGGCAAGCTCTCTCACTAATGCTTGGAGGTGGAGGCATCCTGACTCTCAGGAGTATACTTGTTCCTCGGCCCCTCATAGGACGTTCTACATATTGATCTTTGCTTCGTTAGTGCTGCTGTTTTCCTGAGGATACGAGTTGTCTCCATTCTGCCTAAGGGAATTTCTGATCACGCCGTGCTTCTGTTGAATATTGGGACCTCCTCAGTGCCCTCTCATCGCTTGTGGATTTTAGATGAGAGAGTGGAGCCACTGATCACTACTGCTATCCATGATTTTTGGTCCTTTAATATAGATACGGCCTCTGTGATGTGGGACCCATCCAAGGCTTTTCTTAGGGGTCATTACCAATATTTTATCAGTAGAGTGATAACAGGCTGCAATGTAAAAACCGGAGCAATGAAGGGATCCGTGTAATACGTCCTGTGTATAGATAGATGAAGTGTCGACGCGTTTCCAGGGCACGCCCCCTTCGTCAGAACGTGATTCTAGCCTCCTCCCTGCTGTGGATTAAAAATGTTTGCTTTACCAGCCAAGTCCAAGCTCGCACAACCAGCCTCCCACGAGTCCCAACAGCTACTGGCTACAAAATGTCTACGGATGAATACAAGAAACCAGGGATGTCTGTGTCGGGCTGCTGGTGCCCAGACATGGAAATCATTGTGTGGACCTTCTGCCTACTATGTTGCAATTTCTGACCCTGACCTGTCCACTTTGATTTTAGCTCTGTCACTGGGCAGGGGCATGTGCGTGGCATCGTCACGCACGTACATGATGACATCACATGCATGCGCAGCCATCTTGGTGATACCTGCCGGCAGCCATCTTGGTGATGGACGCTGTCAGAGAGAGGAGTGGACGTTCACCCGACGGGATAGGGTATGCCGCCGAATCTCCTCCTCTCTCGTGCAACAGTCGGGCTCTCGGGCGCACTCCCCGCTTCCCCTAGTGACGCCACTGCAACTGGGATAGATCCTTCCCTTACTTTTGTGCTTCCTCCGGTTCCCCTCCTCGCCTCACTTCTTTTGAGTTTTGACTCCTACCCTTCCTTTCTTTTTCTGTTTCCTCTTCCCCTCCTTCCCCCCCCCCATTTTTGTTTTCTCTTCTTCCCACTTGGAGGTTGCTGGGGATGTTATAAAGGATTTATTGTCCGACTGATCTGTAGATACATAATCTTTTTTCTTATGTCCTTTGCGTTTGTACCTTCTTTGTGATTCCCAAGATGACCCATATGGTTTTTTTTATGTGACCTGTTATTGTGACCTAATGTATGGATGTTATGTTGTTTATATTTGTTCTTCTGTTTCTAAAAATGCAATAAACTTAATAAAATGTTCCTGTTGAAAAAAGTGCTGCAAGGGATTCTCATTCAGTAGACTTTCTTAACTGTAATAAATGATTCCCTTATAGCGGGAAGGTGTGTCTTGTCTCACTATCAATAGCCATGTGTTTTGTAGCTGTTCAAAAACCAAACAGCTCAGCCGGGGAAACTTCAATGAGAGTGCAGAGAGCAGAGACAGGAGTTTCCCTCCACAGTCTACAAACTCACGTTCAATGCTGGAGTCTTAGTAGTCACAGGCAGCCGTGCAGACAACAAGCATGAAGACATTTCTCAAAAAGTTGGATCTCAGAAAAAATATTTCATCAACTGAAGACATTCCCCTGCTGTCTGTGACAGAACAGCCAAAGCCAAAGAACAATGAAGGACTGAAAAAAGTAATGAAATGGGCCACCAAAGTCCAAGCCAACTTTAAAAAGAAACTGATTTATATTCCAGACTCAACTGCTGAACAATGGGAATGCAAAGGTAAGAATGCAATGATCCAAAAAGGTATATACATCCTAGTCCAATTTGCTGTAACAGAAGAAAAATTATTTCATGATCCCCAAAATTGCAAATCCCCCCAAAATACAATGTTTGGCGTAGATAGAGCTTGGGACAATATGAATATACAGTATATATTAGATACTTTAAGGACATGATATTGATGCAGTCAGTGTACAATAACTAACTATACATTTGTATAGTGTTCAGCTGAAAAAGAATCATTACTTTTTAGGTGTTATGTCTGTAATCATTTTCATACTTTGAAGTGCAGATACATGCAGCACCGCTGTACTATGAAACCCTAAATTTGCAGGTATTCCTATGCAGAAGTCCAATACAGCACATAATCTTGTAAGAACTTCCTATTAAAAAAAAAAATCAAGGTTTACAAAGTATGAGAGTCGTACAGAAACTAAAAGTGCATTGTGAACATGCCATGCGTCTGAGTGAGCGCTCGTTCATACTATAAGGGCTAGAAAACACATGCAGTATGATTAGCACTCATTGCTGTGCCACCAGCATCATTTTTTAATGTGAGAGTCTACTCTAATCTACTTGACTTTTATGATACAGTCTACTATAGCCTACTCTCAATTGATAAGACAGTCTACTCCAGCCTACTCTCCATTGATAAGACGGTCTACTCTAGTCTATTTTATTTTGATGAGACAGTCTACACTCTCCTATTCTCTTTTGGTCAGACTATTAGTCTACCCTACTTTCGTGACACAGTCAACTTTAGTCTGCTCTACACTGATGAGACTGTCTACTATAGCCTACGCTCCATTGATGAGACAGTCTAGTCTATTCTATTTTAATGTACCAGTCCCCTCTAGCCTACTATACTTTAATAAGAAAGTCTACTATAGCCTAGTCTACATTTATGAGACTCTAGCCCATTCTACTTCAATGAGACAGTCTACTATTTTCTATGGTGTATAATAAACGCTTTGGTGCATTTACAGATCTGCAGCACACAGATTTCAAATAACCCATAATAATAAAGAGATGGAAGTGAACAGGTCCTGGGAACACAACTTGCCTACGGAATGGCACTCACTGCTGACCCAACATTGTTTTCTGCATCTGGCTACCCCACCAGCAAATTGTAGTTGCTGGTATTAGTATATGACTAGCTCTGTATCTATGCCAGTGAAAAACTAGGATCAGCCAAAGCATCCGTACCATAGTCACGTAACTAGAAGCAAAGGTTATCAATGGCAGCCCACATATTTTTCTCATGACAGATCTCCTTTAAAATGACCCTGACCAACAGGCTTTATCCATCCCTTCCCCCACCTTTTGAGATGCACTGTGTATGATCTGCAGTGATAAATGGGTCAGTATGCTCTTCAGAAGTCATCATTGACCCAATGGGGTCTCTGTGGATACAAGTTGTCCACGACAACCAGCAGCCTCTACCTGGAAGGGGTCTGAAGCATGAAATAAGGATAATGAAAAACATTGTTGCGAAAATGGACATCAAACATGTTAAAACTAAATGGGGTCTCTGTGGATACAGGCTGTCTATGACAACCAGCAACCTCTACCTGGAAGGGGTCTGAAGCATGAATAGAGAATAATTAAAAAAACATCATTGTGAAAATGGACATCAAACATGTTATAACAAAATGGGCTGCAATGTGATATTGATTGTATAATTAACTACCTGTTCTCTTGTAGACAAAACCATTAGAAGACAAATAAAGGATTTCAAGTACGATGAAGCTTGTGTAACGTTCTGTAAATTAGAAGACAATGGAGCTGGTGATGCAAGGGAATTTTATGATACAATATCTCAGAAGATGTGGGAGGCGGTCGAAAAAGCCCTTGCCGGAGATCAGAATCAGAGCGCTATGCTTCAGAACATCTCTCGGTGTATTAAATGGGCGAGCGAGATGCAAAGCAAAAAGGATTGTGACTGGGGTCCACAAAGATGGACATTAGAACTGGGCGAACTTTTTGAAGCAGACATCAAGGGGACAATTCCGAAACTTACACAAAGTACAATGGATAAAGAAAATCTAAAAGATGATCTTGAAAAACACGGGCGCAAAATCTCTGAGATCACAAGAAAAGTGCAAATGTTTCCTGTGGAACTTACTTCTATTTACATGAAATGTTTGCATGAATACCTGCTGGATGACGTCACCTCTATGGCAGAAAGGAATCTTAGCTACGAAGAACAAATATTATTATGTAAATGGACTCGAGAGGAACATGTAAAGTAAGTAAACTATAATGATAGCACTGACCATTTTGTATATAGATGCCATCTTGATGCTTTGCTTATTTTGCCAATTGGGGTGGGGCCAATTTACACCAGCATAGTAAATATAATTTAGAGGGAAGAAGGAACACGCTGTTACATACAATCTATTTAAAAGACGGCTAATACAATAGATACCATCATTTGCCTAAGATACAGAATCCTTTGCCATCAAAGCGGCTCCCCATGTGGCCACCAGTGAGGGACCAAAGGGATTTCATTACCTAGTAGTGTCTGAAACAGACCACTTCATGCCTCTGAGACATTAAAGTATCCTGCACATTCTTGTCCACATCAGTGGAAGCATACATTGCATAGTTGTGCATCCCCCTTTAGACATACCTACATCTATATAGTGCAAGGGCCCACATATGTGAGGACGCAATCAAATGTAGGCAGGCACTTGCATTACATAGGTGTAACCCTAACTTAGATTACACAATCAGATTGTCACATACTGTATATGGCCAGTTTTACAGTTTGGAGCCGGGTGGAGGTCAAATAGCCAGTTTATACTAAAAGTACAGTTACCCTTTAAATTAAAGAATTATGCTAATGGCTGAGTGAGTTAATAACCCAAACTACAAGCTGGATGATACATAAAAGCCCAAAAGAATTGCAGATAAGTTTGTAAAGTTTTAAGTGATGGTTTAGAATTTGCACTGGAACCCCAGGCAAATATAAAGAAAATACCGGTAATGTCATCTTGATACAAATTCTTAAAAATAATAATTTCACATAGAAAAGTTCCTTTTACATAGAACTTGCATAGGTAGCTGAATCTGCCTCAATATCCGCGTTCTGTCATCCCCTGTACATCGGCCTTCAGACCAAAAGGGAGAGACAGCTCTAAAGGCCAATTAGGCTCTGCTGCACACACATGAAGGACAGTAAACATGCTGATAGGAGGGTAGAGCACAAAGATGATTTAATTGGTCTGCTGCTGTTTTTTCACTGCCCAATCACAAGCAGGGTTTTGACAGATGACTCATGAAATAGAACTTCAGTAGCTGTCTTGTTATCTGTACCTGAGTAACATTACCATGATACAAGGGGGAGGGTATTCACTTGTGCACATAGAGGATGTTTAGAGTTATGTAGGTGATATGCAATTAAGATCTGATTTTTTGTTCTGTGTTTGCTTTATGTGGCTTGGTTCACAACCTTTGGGGGGAAAGAGTGCTGTGGTCCTGACCTCTGCACTCTGAATTACTTACTACTTATCCTTGCACTCTGCATTACTTACTACTGATATCTGCACCCTGCATTACTCACTACTGATATCTGCACTCTGCATTACTTACTACTGATATCTGCACCCTGCATTACTCACTACTGATATCTGCACTCTGCATTACTTACTACTGATATCTGCACCCTGCATTACTTACTACTGATATTTGCACCCTGCATTACTTACTACTGATATCTGCACCCTGCATTACTTACTACTGATCTCTGCACCCTGCATTACATACTACTGATATCTGCACCCTGCATTACTTACTACTGATATCTGCACCCTCCATTACTTACTACTGATATCTGCACCCTGCATTACTTACTACTGACCCCTGCACTCTCATAACTTACTACTGACCCCTCCACTCTCATAACTTACTACTGACCCCTCCACTCTCAAAACTTACTACTGACATCTAAACTCTGTTACTTAGTACTGACCTCTGAGCTTTATGTTACATACTTCTGACCCATGCACTGAATGTTAAATACTATTGACCTCTGAACTATGTGTTACATACTACTGACCTATGCGCTGTGCATTACATATTACTGACCCCTGCCCTCTGCATTACTTTCTTCATATCCCAGTACTCTGCATTACCTACTACGGTCCTCTGAACTCTATGCTACTTACTTCTGACCTCTGAACTCTGCATTGCTTACTAATGATCCCTGCACTCTGCATTACTCACTCCTGACCGCTGAACTCTGTGTTACTTACTATTGACTCCTGTACTTTGCATTACATACTACTGAGCTCTGAACTCTGCATTGCTTACTACTGATCCCTGCATTCTGCATTACTTACTACTCTGCATTACTCACTCCTGACTGCTGAACTCTATGTTACTTACTATTGACTCCTGTATTGTATTCTGCATTACATACTACTGAGCTCTGAACTCTGCTACTCGGCTTCTAAAAAGATGGTGGCCTCTTGATGTAAAGGGGAACTCTAATATGAAAGGAGGGATTCTGATGTGAAAGGGGGGACTCGGATGAGAAGCAGAATGTGAACCTCACATTTTTTTACGTGTTTTTGCTTGGGATTCCCCTTTAAAAACCATACCTGGCCGCTTATAAGTGTCTGGTATGGATTTTGGAAGGATCACATGTCATTTTTTATATTTACGGTTTTACATTTCAGACCGAAAATGTCCCAAGATTTTGCATCCTTTTAAAGGATGTGGTGACTGAAAAATGGTTGAGAAACAGTGCTGTTGGTTACTGTACACTGCATATGGCTTACTTCCACATCTCTGGTGGATGCCATTTTCGTATAGCTTGCATCTTGATTATGGGATGTTAAAGTCAGAAAAGTGGATTTTAACTTGTAAGAAAGGTTCTTCTCACTTCTAAGGAGGTGTGTGAGGTACAGCAGTAAACGTACCCTTTAAAACCCTTAATGATTATGCAGAGAACATTTTTACACACTTGCTAAGAGATTTTTAAAGATACTGAAATCTTTTACAGTCCCTGGATATTTTGGAAGGCTAATTTATCTGAAAGTGAAACTAATCCTTTGGGATTTTCCCCACGCATGCTTTAGCAATCTGGGATTTTCCATGTATATGTTTTTTTGGGTTTATTTTATTGCTGGCAATATGGAATTCTTTCCATAGAGGCAGATTCCAAAATGATTGCAAAGATTCTGAGATTTCGTCGAAGAGATCTGTTTTGTAATATGATTATAACTAGGGATGCACCGATCCTAGTATCGGTATCGGTGCCGATACTGAGTATTTGTAAGTACTCAGTAAATTTCACGGATGGACTTATTGCACAGGCGGCTACCTATCACGGTACCACGCTTGAATTCACTGAGCTCCTAAAAGCGACCCATTCTTTCACAAATGTTTGTAGAAGCGTCTGCATGCCGAGGTGCGTGATTTTATACACCTGTGGCCATGGAGGTGATTGGAACACCTGAATCCAATGATTTGGAGGGGGTCCCAATACTTTTGACAATATAGTGTGTATGTATATATACAGTGTATATAGGGAATATTTAAAGTGATAAGACTTGAAGAACTGTGCATGTATTATGCAGGTGTACTGGACATTTTGTCACCATAAAACTTTATTGCACCAAACAGTAATATTTTAATTCACTTCTAGGTTGTGTAAGTACCTACAGGGGTCAGTGGCCTTTGATTACATGCTATATGAGAGCTGGTTTAGCAACATCGGGGACAAGATAACATCTACCGGACAAGTACGTTGAAACTGTAATAATTTGTCATATTTAAATGTTACAGGTCACGTCATGTTCATTGTATTTTGGAAGCGGCTTTTCGATTTGCAGGACAATACAATCTCATTAATGTCACAATATACAGCAACGTGCAGCTTCTCCCTAAAACTTTTATCCCCGAAATGAAACTAATGTTTTGGGGTCAGTTATATATTCGTTGTATTTTTAAAGTTTATACATTTTTAAACTATTGTATAATCATTATTTGCCTTGAAGAAGGTGAGCTGTGCCCCACCTAAGCATTCGGAGGAGTGTCTTGCCTTGCTGTGTCTGTGTGTTTGTGGAGACACACACATCTTACCAGCACAAACAAGGGTGGCTTCATAGAAGAGTACAAGGAAAAGGAGGCTTGTAAGGACTTGTTCACACTAAAGCACACAGCTGCTGGTGTGTGTGTGCCCATACAGTGTCGTTGCGCTTGATCGAGCTGCATTGCACTTTCTTTATTTTTTTTTATAGAAATTTAATGAAATGTCACAAGACATTTAATTAAAGTGTATTTTCACTTTTGCAGTCAAACCCCTCTATATATGCTCGTTATGTGTTTCCTATTCACACAGCATACTGAAAAATAACTTTACAAAAATAAATTCTTAACTTAAATGTTTTGTTAAATCAGGCAAGATGGCTGATTCCAGGTTATTCTCAGCCCTTTCACAGTGGTCTGTCCTTATAGAGAGTCTGCAATTTGAGGATTGTGTTTATCTGATAAGCTTCATTAACATACAATGGAAAGCCACCTTAGACCCCTCACAGCCCCTCCTAACATTTCAAAGAAGTAAATGCAATTCAAGAAGCATTTTTTTGTTTTAGCTTAAAGGAGAACTAGATCGGGAGGTGAGCGAACACATACCGGCGTTTGCTCATCTCTCGATCCTGTCACGGCTCTCTGCCGTGACAGGGGAGGGGCTGGATTCCCCCCTCCCCGCTCCGATCCGCCAGCGCTGACTGGCAGAACGGACAGGGGAGGGGGCGGGTACAGCTGGCTCTGCCTCTAGATAGGCAGAGCCAGCTGTCAGTCACGCAGCTGGGCGGATCCCGGCACAATTGTCGGGATCCGCTTCATCTGCGGTGTCTCAGTATACCGTGAGCTACAGCTCGCGGTATACTGAGCCTAGGGTGACGGGAGGACGCTAGTTTGTGTCCTCCCGTTACCCTGAGGAGAACTATGGGGAAAAGCCTTAACCCCATAGTTCACCTTTAAGCAATTTGAATGGGAACATGTAACAAATATAAAATAGGTGATATTCCAATTTGGATGCGAAAGTGTAAATGCACTTTAAGTTCTATGGGCTCTCCACGGTGTGATATGGATGTACCGCTTCCCACTGTTTAAGAAAAAGTGCTACATGCCGTACATGCTTTAAGCACACACCATTGCAATGCAGCGGTGTGAACTGTGTCCATCCATGACAGGCAAATGGCTTTTTTTTTTCCAGCGCAGCCCAAAACACAGATGGTGTGAACGGGCCCTAAAACAGAATATCAGGGCCAGAGCTCAGGGGACCAGCTGATTCTACAGGAAGCTAAAACATTAAGAAGCACTATCCATTGCAAGTGATAGCATTTGGAATAATTTAAAGGAGAACTATGAGGTGAGTGATTTTCACTCATCCTCATAGTTCGAGCCGACGTGTGACAATGAAACTGTCACACGTCAGCTCTATACATCGGGAGGTGAGCGAACACATACCGTCGCTCGCTCACTTCTCGATCATCTCCCTGCTGAGAGCGGTGACTGTCACTCTGTAACATATGCATACGGCGTAGCCGGCTAGGTCTTGTCGGCATTAAGTCCTTGCGTTCCAGAGTGGAACGCAACGTCCACAGCGGCCGTCACTTGGCTCCGCCCACCTAACCCGACTGCTACGATAAATGCGGAAGTGAAGCTTAGCACGGCGTTCCACTAATGTTACAGTGTACGCCATGCTAACTTTATCCACCTGAGCCTGAGGAACCAGGAGACCGGGACCGCTCTACTCATTTACCCCACCAAGACATCTTTGACTCTGCTGGGGTCCCTCCTCAAACCGCAAGTATCATCAGCCTCTGGCTTGCAACCACCAACTTAACTGCTAAATACAAATCCATGAACAAACAGTCTATTCCTGTAATCTTCCAGGTGCTAGAATATTTCCATTGTACTGCTGATTGCATTGCTGCCCTCACTTGCTCACTCTATTGTGCTGAAATAACCCTCATACTGCTGCATGTACTGCTTCACTAACGCTTGCCTGACATAGCTGGTATATGCCATTCACCTGCTGCCTGTATACTTCATTTATTGCCTGGTTGAATACACGGTTGTATACTCTACTGAAATACTGCAATACGGATTCCACTCTAAGATTGTGCAATAAGAATTACTGTAGCCTGTGGATAGGGAGAGGTGTATGATGTGAATAATTCCTAACTCTCCGAACTAAGTCTGAGAGAACCGCCTGGAATACTTACTGAATAACCTAAAACCATTTCATACTCAGGTGTGAAAGGGTTAATGATACAAGACTCCGCAGTTGAGATCCTAGCCGTTGAATTAGGAGCGTTACAGATTCACGGCTCCCTGCAGGCATCCCCCCCCCTCCCCTCTCTGATCCTCCAGCACTGACTGGCGGAACAGACGGGGAGGGGGCGGGTACAGCTGGCTCTGCCTCTAGATAGGCAGAGCCCGCTGTCACTCACGCAGCTGGGTGGATCTCGACAGTAATGTCGGGATCCGTCCCGGCTGCGGCGGTCTCAGTATGCCGCGAGCTGTAGCTCGCGATATACTGAGCTTTGGGTCATGGGAGGAGGTTAGTATATGTCTCCCGTGACTCTAAAGAGAACTATGGGGAAAAACACTTACCCCATAGTTTTCTTTTAAGAAGCAGTATCCATTGTAAGTGATAGCATTTGAAATAACTTAACAAACTTTTGACGTTAATATCACTTTAAGCTGCTGAAAAATGATATTTGATTGGTTGGTAAACATTGTAGGACATTATTGGTTTTCTTTGCACCTCAATAAGATGCTTTAAAAAACTAATTAATGATCGGTAATGAGCACTTTGCCCTGCATCATAATAACACAGACCACATTATAAGCAGTGATTATTTTTATTATTAACTCTATGAGGGGAATTTATCCAAACTGGAGCAAACAAAATCTGGAGCAGCTGTGCATGGCAACCAATCATCTTCTCTCTTTCATTTTAATATCTTAACTGAACAAACTGAAGAGATAAGCTGATTGGTTGCCAGCTGCTCCAGATTCTGTCTGCTACAGTTTTGATAAATATCCCCCTATATATGTTACGCAGTCAAACAAATATTCACCTTTCCATTACAGGAAGCAGTTCGGACAGCTTTAAAGAATATCCTTGAGCATGAAATAGCATGGAATGACAATCCAAGCGTTGATGTTCAGTGTCACTTCTACACCATCCAAGAGGTATATTGGTATAAG
>NW_017307812.1:228273-229799 GCF_000935625.1 Nanorana parkeri
TATATATATATACACACACATATATATATATATATATATATACTTGTCAGCGCCCTCTAGGGGCACTACTGCCATGTGAACAACATCCACTGAGCTATATGTCGGGCGGAACTTTTATGAATGAACCCCTATGTATTCCTATGAGAAAACAGGAAATTCAGTTCACAAGAATGGTCAAGGTGTCATTTTCCCAAATTTTTTAGAGAAGCTGGCCAATCAGGAAGCCAGGCAATGCGTCATTACACGGCGCCTGAAAGTAGAGAGTGTGAATCTCCCTAAGGGAGACACAGACAGCAATAAAAAACCCGATGGGTGTTATCATTCTCTCCACAAAAACGAAAAAAAATGTTTTGGCTTCAGTTGCACCAGCAAGTTTAATGGAATCAAATCGAGTTTCATCTGTTTTCTGCTGAATTAGCCAGAATTTGATTCGGGTTTAGCCCTGCTGGTGTGACAAAAGTGGATATTTCAATCAATTTTTTGCCGAAAGAGTCACCAAGCAATGATTGGAGCCAATCAGCCGCAGTCACTGGGTATCCTGACAACCGTGGGTGAGGTCTGTCAAATCGAGTGATTTTTCTCATTCAGCCTGGGAAAATACAGCTCGTGTATGATCGTCTTTAGTTGAAATATAAATGTCTCTTTTTACCTGTTTTGCCGCAGACATTTTATTCTTCACACTTGACCTGAATCTTGTTTTTCTAATCTAGGAGATAACTGGCATCTGCGAGGCTGTAAAAGAAAACACCGCTACATTAGTAGGCAAACTGAACTCATTATGCGGGGAGGAATTCCTCAAGTTCCTGACCAGGTAACTGTGCATTTATTCTCACCATTATATCCTATACAATGTGACAAAAAGTTTCTCATCAATAGCTTTTATGAACATTTTCTGAGCATTGAACATTGAATCTGAGCAGAAATGTATATCAATTGGTCATGAAAATGTAAGACCTGCATATGCAGAATTGTGCACACCTTGAATTTTTAGATTCTATTACCTTATAAAAAAAAAAATAGCATTACAAATGTTATAAAACAGAATAAAAACAAAGTAAATGGAGAAAAAAATAAAGTAAAAGTAAAGTAAAAAAAGCATAAAACATATAGAGAATGAAGAAGGAAGAGCCATGGATAAGGAATGGATGGAAGGGCGTGTCATCCAACACGTCCACATTTTCAATGTGCTTTCGTTGTGTAATGGAATTAGGTGATAGGTCAGCCAGGCATGAAGCAATGAATTGTGGGAGGTTGGAGGAATTGCTCACATGTGTCGGGTTTATTCTTAGGCTCCAGTATGGGATCACAGAGGAATAGGACGCAGCACAGGTAAAGGCAGGCACCATATGGTGGTTTCTATACGGTGGTTATAATTAGGGATGCACCGATACAGGTTTTCCAGTATCGAGTACCGATATTTTGCTTTCAGTACTTGCCGATACCGAGTACCGATACCGGTGCGTCCGCTGGCTTGGAGCCGGCTTCCCGGGCAATCAGGAAGCCGGGCGGAGGGTAATTATCTTGCC
>NW_017307812.1:230216-249287 GCF_000935625.1 Nanorana parkeri
ATTTTCTTGCCGCCTGGCTTCCTGATTGCCCGGGACGCCAGCTGCATGTTGTTTGGCCGGCTTGATTGTGATTGACAGGGAAACCGGCTTCCAAGCCATTCAGCATCGAGCAGGCTTCCTGCCCAATCAGGAAGCCAGGTGGCGAATAATGACCCGGCTTCCTGATTGCCCAGGTGGCTGGTTCGTTGCTGATTGGCTGGAAAGTCAATCGCCATCAAGCCGGCTGTTTAGCTGTGTAAATCTCACGTCTGGATGGACAGTAGTGCAAATCTTAGGCAGGTAGAGCAGCTCCCTTATGTGTATTTCACCTGTTTGCCTGGAGTTCTGCTTTAAGGTTTGACAATACACCAGTAGCAGCAGAGTGGAATAATGAAGTGAAAGTCAGTACAGACACCTGGTCAGTGTGAGGAGAATGTCAGTGCCGGCTTTCAGTGGAACCTCAGCTGCTTTCACTCTAATGTGGAAGGTTTCATTTCAGGTCCCCATACTGTTCTCCTTTCAGCAGTTATTTATAATTTATCATTTCCACAGCGCTGTGTAGTGTGGGCATTACCGTAACACTAGCCATGTGAGGTACTGTAATGCTTTGGGCAATGTTCTGCTGGGAAACCTTGTGGATGTTACTTTGACACGTACCACCTACCTAAACATTGTTGCTGACCTAGTACACCTCTTCATGGGAACTATATTCCCTGATTGCTGTGGCATCTTTCAGCAGGATAATACGCCCTGCCACACTGCAAAAATGGTTCAGGAATGGTTTGAGGAACACAACAACAAGTTTGAGGTGTTGACTTGGACTCCAAATTCTCCAGATTTCAATCCAATCGAGCATCGGTGGGATGTCCTGGAAAAACAAGTCAGAACTATGGGGACCCCAGCTCACAACTCACAGGACTTCAATGATCTGCTACTGGTGCTTGATACCACAGCAAACCTACAGAGGTCTAGTGGAGAACATGCCTCCTCAGGTCATGGCTGTTTTGGTGATAAAAGAGGAACCTACTCAATATAATGTGCTAGGTGTACAGTACTACATCAATTGTTGGTGCTAAAATAAATGAGACAACACAGCCAGGAGCTGCAGAGGCTTCAGGACTCACATCATAATTACCAGTCAATTATTGATTCTCAAGTTCTGAAGTTTGTTTCCTCTTATTTTTTTGTATCTAGGTATGAAGATTTTTTGAAGCACAAAGTTGAAAAAGCCCAAGGAATGGTTTCAGGAAATGGAGTGGAAATGGGGCTGAGGATTGTAAACAACATTGACATTTCAAGGTAATGGATACAACATCCGTATGCAACAAACATTAGAGCTAGACACTGCTAGGCCTTCTGATCTACACTGCCCAGCCTGCATATGGCCAGTCCAGAGAAGCTGAAACCAAGATGGAGGTGCCCAGTTGGCTTGGATCCAGATATTTAGGCGGGCACCCAAAGTCTACCATGTCCTGAAAATACACTGAGTGGCCAGATTATTATGATGTTTGTAGGCAAATTAGCTATAATTAGCTATAATTTTGTGCTGAAGATGGCCAGACCATCATAAATAGGGAAGCAGGTTGTTTACCCCTACAGTAGAAGTGATTTTCTGAAGATATGGGTAAGCAACGCGATTTAACAGCCTTTGAACGTGGGATGATTGTTGGCGCGAGCCATGGAGCGAGTATCAGCAAAACAGCAGAATGCGTTAAATGTTCAAGAGCAGCTGTTGTTAAAGTGTTTAAAGACTGGACTGTCAGCCGAAAATCTGGGTCTAAAAGTGCGAATT
The DNA here is from genome assembly GCF_000935625.1 of Nanorana parkeri. Lineage (NCBI taxonomy): Eukaryota > Metazoa > Chordata > Amphibia > Anura > Dicroglossidae > Nanorana > Nanorana parkeri. Next base: position 231,988 of record NW_017307812.1, read on the forward strand.
GTGGCCATCAGCGACTAGTCAATGTTAGGGCAGAACGGAGAGTGGCAAGACTGGTACAAGACAACAGAAGGGCAACAGTGCAGTGTCAGATTCCTCGCATCACATTTCAACATCCCGGAGTCACGAGGCGGCCCAACGAAGTCATCTCGTGGAGTCATCTCGTGGCCCAACGAAGTACTGATGGGGTGGTCATAATAATCTGGCCACTCAGTGTAAGTCAGGATGTAGGAATGTAAACATTGCAAACAACTTTCATGGCTCCAGCACTGCTCCGTTTAGGTGCCAGGAGAGAAATTATATTCCCAGTACTTCCAGGTATATGAGTGAACATGGGGACTCTTTATTGTCAAAGTGTTAAGTGGCCAATGATTGGCCAAGAGCAGTCACATGGGGATGGAGAAGGAGTCCATAGTCCTGTGAAAGCTCTAGTAGGTTGGTGTGGAGCTAGCACACAGATCTTTGTCTCCTCAGTCCCGGCAGCCAAGCAAGCGAGTAATGATGAGCACATGCTGCTGGAAAAGGGGAGACTTAAAGAGGACCTTCTACCCACTATTAAAAAGCTAAAATACCCTGCTACAGACCCGGTAGGCAACCTTGACACTCCAGTTGTTGCGGAACTACAAGTCCCATGGTGCATTGCAAGACTCTGACAGCCACTGGTATGTCTCCCAGAGGCATAAGCATGGTTGGATTGGTAGTTTCACCACAGCTGGAGTGCTGAGGGTGCCTACCCCTGGTCTAAGGAAAGGGTCATTTTAGATTTGGGATCTTTTATACATGTCTACGATTCTGCTCTAATGCTTGCTGATGCTTTCTAAATGTAAGCCTTCTTCTAAATAATAAGAGGAATGTTTTATAAACAGCAAACCCGGGAAATGTATAGTTTTCATTAAGCGACTGTTGTTATAAACATATGTCTGCTTCCAAAACACAGGAGAGGCAGCGGTCACAGAAAGGTATTCCCACATCAATAGAAACATAAACCTCATTAAACTATCACATGATGTCAGCCGAATGGCGGATCAGGACAGTTTAGAATAATATTTGTAGTTTCAGGTGAAGTCTGGTGAGGTGGGCCAGCTTGTATTTCCCTTATTCACAAAACATTGCTATTATGTGGAAGGATATACAGTAAAATGAAGCTTCTTCAGGGGACTGCTTAGAAAATATTAACCATTCTACTCTATATATCCTCTTTAAAGCGATATTAAAGTCAAAAGGTTTTTCAAGTTATTACAAATGCTGATTAAATCACTTACAATGATTGCTGCTTCTTCATGTTTAAGAGTTTTAGAGGGTTATTCACAAAGCTGCCAGTGGCAGCCGAGTGAATAACCAAGCCGAAGTAAAGTGAGCCAAAGGCTGTTCGACTATTCACTTCTGGCTTGTACAGCTGATTTCAGCCGCACATTCTCTGCATGTTCTCATAGCGGCCGAAGGCGGTGCATGTTCTCATAGGGTCCGAAGGCGGTGCATGTTCTCATAGAGACCGAAGTCGGTGCATGTTCTCATAGGGGACGAAGTCGGTGCATGTTCTCGTAGGGGACGAAGGCGGTGCATGTTCTCGTAGGGGACGAAGGTGGTGCATGTTCTCATAGGAGCCGAAGGCGGTGCATGTTCTCATAGAGACCGAAGGCGGTGCATGTTCTCATAGGGGACGAAGTCGGTGCATGTTCTCATAGGGGACGAAGGCGGTGCATGTTCTCATAGGAGCCGAAGGCGCTGCATGTTCTCATAGGAGCCGAAGGCGGTGCATGTTCTCATAGGAGCCGAAGGCGGTGCATGTTCTAATAGGGGCCGAAGGTGGTGAATGTTCTCATTGGGACCGAAGGCGGTGCATGTTCTCAAAGCGGCCGAAGGAGGTGCATGTTCTCAAAGGGGCCGAAGGTGGTGCATGTTCTCATGGCGGCCGAAGGCGGTGCATGTTCTCATAGGGGCCGAAGGCGGTGCATGTTCTCATAGGGGCCGAAGGCGGTGCATGTTCTCATAGGGGCCGAAGGCGGTGTATGTTCTCATAGGGGCCGAAGGCGGTGTATGTTCTCATAGGGGCCGAAGGCGGTGCATGTTCTCATAGCTGAACAGTGGTGAGTAAATAGCCGAATGCTGCCATTCGGCTCGGCTATTCTACTCCTTACGTCCGTGGTAACAAGCAGAATAGAAAATAAGTGCAAAGAAAAAAAATATTGCAAAATGATGTAAAAAATATAGGAAGATTAAAAAAAATTATATATATGTATTTTTTTTTTTTTTTAAAAGAAAAGAAAAATAAATATAAAAAGTTTAAAAAAAACAACAATTGGGCAGAACTATCCCTAAAATTTGTAAGTTAAAACTTTAGTTAACCCTTAGTATTTTTATTAACTCCCCTTTTTTGTGAACTCCCTTCCCTTAGCTTTTTTTTTTTAGTTTTTATAGTCCCAAATTAAAGAGCACCATGCCATCCTCGCCCCCTGGGCTGTTAGAGGGCACTGCCCCGATGCTGATGACTAACGCTGGAGTTTGTTGAGATTAACAGCTTGGAGCTGGAGAAGTAGTCAGATGACTTCCAGTAAAAGGCTGTGCTGGACGCAGTCCAATCCATGACTTAACCCGGGATGTCAGTTGCAGCTGCAATTGTGTATCTCTAGGCAAAGCCTTTTTTTTTTTTTGGTAGTGTTGAATAGGGAAGAGTTAGACCCCATGTGCTGTCTCTGTCCCCATTGAGAAGATTCTTCCCTCTAATGGTGACCGTTGTCATCTAGAAAGAAAGCAAGGGGAAATCCAACATCTTAGTTTTGTCCATGGAGCAAAAGGTGAGTGGAAATCTTCCAATAATTACACCTGTTACACTGAGCAAATTTCATCAAGAACAGGCCAAAATTCACTACAGTAGGTGGTCGTGTCTGCCGACTCCCATTTGACATCCTTCCATTATAAAATCAAAGAGCTGGGTGGAAAATTGTCAGCTGAACAGCACCTGCGACCAATCAGACAATAAAGGAACACATTGGGGATTGTGTGCTCATATCCAGATGTAGGAAAGTGTGAAAAAAGTGCATTTTAATTGTCCCCCCTTCATCAGGGTTTAGAATGGGATAAAGATTTAATTGCACAGTACTGCCAATTACAATTCCAGCCCTAAAGGAAATCTTCATATGAAATCATATAGAGATATATTTGTTAATAGGATCTTCTGAGTCCAAACGTATCCCTTTCTAAGCCCTGGTGAAGGGAGAGGGCAGTGTAAATAATTAAAGGAATTTTTGGGATCTTTCACCGTTCGTTTTGGCAGCCTTTATTTCTGAACATTAACCAGTTGACATCCGCGGTGTTAAACCCCCTTCAGCCGGCCCCAGCCTACAGCAGGAGATTCCTCCATCCATGCCAAACAGCAGAATATGTTAGATTTTTTTTCATTCAGTCCAGAAGCTGAAAAACCGAAGAGAGGAATCCTCCTCACTTTGAGAGATTTCCTTTAACTTCCTGCTGCGCCTCTGGTACTGGAAGTGACAATGTAACTCACATAGGCATCAACACGGCGGATGGGTCTCACCTCTGGTGTATGCATATACTCTACCTGTCAGCTGGCCTGCTGTTCTGTGCTGAGAGCGTGCTCACTAGCATGCTGCTGGCACAGGGACTGAGCTATCACTGACAGCTCCCGTCACTGTTAGAATCAGGAGCCAATGAGACGTGCTCCTTATCATGTGACTGCTGTAACAACCAATCACAGCGGTCACAAGATTAGTAAGCCCACCTCTGACGTCTTGCATTAAGATCCCACTGGGAGTTTGCACAAGGGGTTAACTGAATGAAAAGAAGAGAAAAAAGAAGCATAGCAATGTATGTCGCATGTGAAAAAATGGATCGCATCCTATTTTATTTAATATTTTGTGTCATTTAATATTTGTTTTGTATAATATTTCTTTATTGTTTCTATATATAACAATACAAACATATAAACATCCTGTTAAAAGACTCTCCCAGGGAGAAAGCCAATCAGAAACAGAAGAGAAAGATATTCATAACTTCTTCCTAAAATAAAATAAATTTCCCTTCCCATTGGTATTAAAACCGTTCTTCCCCCCTAGGGGTCTTAACTAAGAAAAAAGCAAGGAAAACGACAACCCAAAATCCCTCCCATCCCTAAACCACCCAACCCCCCCCCCCCCACAAAAAAAAGCAAACAAGGTGAATTGGAAAGAAGAAAAAAAAAAAAGTCACAGTCTCATCTCCTTCTTCCCTCATTCAGCAGTCATTTAATATTTAACATAAAGTTAAAGTTAGTAATGGAAGCAGTTAATTGGTAGCGCAAGGAGAGAGGATCTCATTCCTAGCCGTACGTTTCTTGTTTTTCTACCGATCGGGAAGTGAGGCGGCTCCCAACCAGAGAACTATCCCAGGGCTGGGCTCTTCCTGTTGTTGAAATAATATCAAGTTAACCCCTGCGGTGCTGGGGTAGCCGTCTGCAAGAATAATTTTTTCCCCCCTTGGCTCTCTAACTGTAGAAGAAAAAGTATGGTTACCCTTAATGTAGTACAATGTAGCACAAAAAATCAAAATAGCAGTTATTCCAAGTTGACTATAATATTCCTTAGGGATGTTCAGAAACCAAGTACCGTACTCGGTACAAGTACATGTAGCGATACTTGTCCAGCTCCAAGACTAGACTAGAGAAACATTCAAAAGTTAGGAGGCAGCTGTCATTTGTAAGGAGCACACGGAGCTCCCGGGATTTGTACTTCTCTGTTTTAATGTTTGATTTTGTTTTTATAAACATATATAAAGGGATACACAGATACCAGTTTTGCGAGTACAAGTACTGATACTTGCCCAAGTACTTACAGATACAAGTACTGATACATTTTTGTTTAGTGTCATGTGACAGTTTTTCTAAAACAATACAGACTAATTATTTCAGCACAGTGGGGGAGTGCCAGAGCCAGGTCCCAGCTACAACCGCTGCAACCCTGGTAGTTCTCATGAAAATGCCAAGTATCTCCACTGGTATCTGAACTGGTATCGGTGCATCCCTAATATTCATCATCCCTCATTCCATACTTCATTTCCTTCTGAATAAAGATTTATTTAGTCACATTATTTTCAGTAAGCTTTTCGAGTACATGCTAACTGCACTTCTTAAAGTTTATTAAAAGTCAAACATGTTTTTTTCATTTTGGATAGCGGTGAGGGATTAGAACCTTTGTCAGGATTTTATTGCTGTCTGTGCCCAAGATGGGGAGATTCACCCTCCCTATGGGGCTGATTTATAAATCTTTCACCCAATTTATAGATGGGCGAATGCCTTTCGCATGGTACTGCCACTAGATGGTGCTGAGGAGAATAGGAATGGCCCATGTTCCTTGGCTCCATCTAGTGGCGGTAGTGCCATGCGAATGGCATTCGCCCATCTATACCCTGGGTGGAAGATTTTTTAAATCATCCCCTATGTGTCCTTTTGGTCATTGCCAACTGGATTGATAGTGAAGGAGTCCCAGATTTGGACAAAAAAGGACTCTTGCTCAGGTGACAACAGTCAGAGAGGATTTCCCTTACTGTAGGTGTCCTTCACACCTAGTGCATTAAACTACAATGATCCAGGCAGGCTTAATGCAAGGATACAGCAAATGATATTGCTGGCTATGCATACAGTGACTGAATTGACACTGATGGACTCTCGATCATGTGATCGCTATGATAGCCACCTTTCACCTTCTTGTCTGTGGAGCAGTACAAGCAGTGTAAGCACATGAATTTGACTTGGAATCAGCCTCTTTTAGTCCCTGTTTAGCAGTATTTGACTTGGTATCAGCCTCTTGTAGTCCCTGTACAGCAGTGCTCCGAGGGGGAGAATAAGCAGCACAAGGAACCAATCAGATATGCTGGTGTGCAAGAAGCATGATGATAGGAGGGGAGAACAGAGCGACAGAGAGATGAGTGTGCTGCTTCTCCTTTTCACTGTTCAGTCAAAGGGGGAGGTTGGTGACCTGTAAGTGAAACTTATACTAAAGCAAAGAAAAGGATTTCCTATCCCGGTAGACAAGACTGCACTGTGTGTGAGATTTGTATAAATCTCAGGACTGGATGCACAGAATAAAACAACTCTCCTACATTGATTTTATCCGTGTACTTATCTGTTTCCCTGCAGTTGAGCTTTACTATTTACTGCTGAGTCCTCTTAAAATGTGTTTTGCAGAATATATAAAGAATTATTACTTTTCTTGCTCCAATTTCAAGCTGTTTTCTGTTTTCTCTTTCATAGGGTAATCCTTCTGGGACTGGGTAACATAAAGCAAGAATCTGAGATACTACTTGAACGGTGTGAAAACAGAGGCATTGAAATAATCCTGAGAATTCTGACTCCAAAAATGAAGGTATCTCATAACTAAATTAGAATGTCAGGGGTTATTTTATAAGAGTGGAAGAAAGACCGGATCTTCATTGCCACTGGCAGCCAGTCAGCTTCCAACCTTCATTACACATCCAGGAAGAACACATGTCTACTTTTGGGGTAGAAGGGTGGAATGACATAAGTTACACTTACCTTCCATGCTTTAAGGATGAAAGTGCTAGCTGCCGACTCCTGTGTACATCTTTGAGAACTAACATTTTTTTAGGTGAACCTGCCACAAACTTGCCCAAATCAAACCGATCATATGATTAAAAAAAATTCCTAAGTGGAAGTTACCTTCTGTCAAAGACCACAAGTCAAAAAAGATCAGTAGATGCAGAGACAGAGGCACCTGAAATGATATGTAACTGTCTACTTGGCCAATTTTTGAACTTCCGTATTGGTGATGGGAAACCCCGATGACCCAAAGTGACTATTGTCAGCTAGATTGGGGGTTGATCATCTTATGTCTTTGTCATGAATAATTGTTGCCTAAAGCTGTCATTTAATGTGTTCAGTTTTTATTTCTAGAGTGCCATCAAGACGTACTTTAAGAAAAGCAAATCTGACTATGATCTCATGAAGTATCGGGAGGCATTAAGAAAACAAGGCATAGAAAATCACAAGGTGAGCTTTTCAAATAGCAAAACTGGTTCATGTGTTAGATTAAATTTGGGATTCCTTTCCTGCCCTAGGCTGTGGTCTGGCAGGACCCCCACCCCCTTTTTTTCTTTCCTCTCCCTTCCTTCTCCTTTTTCTTTTCTAGCTCTCTTCCGCTCTAGTTCTTCTCCCTTTCCCTTTTTCTCTCAGTCTTCTCCATGGTCCCTTGTTGTGTGCGGAGTAGGGGTAATAGGTTCCTGCATGTGACACTGGTTGGTACCTTCATTGAACCCTTCTTCATTACTCGTGACATTTGATATCACATGTTTATTTTGTACTTATCAGATCTGAATTTAACTGGTGATGAGCACCCCTACTATCTGTGCATCTCTTGTAGTTTTTGTGTTTGGCTCTGCTTTTCTTTGTCTGCATGTAGTTTTATGTAAAACTGAATAAATCTTATTCTTTAAACAAAAAAAAGAAGGTCCGTGTATAGCTAGATACAGTCATGGCCAAAAATATTGGCACCCCTGCATTCTGTCAGATAATGCACCACTTTGCGTAGAAAATTAACAAGACCTGTGGCAGTTTTCAGGGAAGTTAGAAAGCTGTTGCCCAGATGAATAGGGATCAATTATGGGACCTAGGTATAAAACAGCAGACTGATCCTGTAGAGGCTAAACAGCTGCAACGTAACCAGCCTCGGACAGTAATGCAGGCTGGTTCTGAAGACAGCGAACTGTGACAGAAGCCCATTTGCCTAGATTCACAACCCTGGTGGCTCATCAGGGCCACCACCAGTGGCCACCTCCAGGCTTGTACCACCAGTATAAATAGTAGGTAGCATGGTGACCAGGACAAATTGGGCGTCATGATGGTGTTGTGGAGTAATGCTTATCCTGTAGGTAGAATTACAGAACTTTCAACTATCCTGGACCTGATCTTTTGCCAAAATAAAAGTTCCTCATTAGCCTCAGAAAGTATAGTGAGTATGGTCACAGTGCTGAGGTCCCCCCCTGATCTTGTCTCCTGTAAACTTCTCTTCATCCAGATCCCAGTACCCAAAAGCATGTTAGATTGACAGCAGTGTGATATAAAGACATATATCAGGCAACCTAAATTTACATTATTTAAAGTAACCTGCCACGAGAGAAATATCTAGACTATTGTGAACCGCCTTTAAAAATGACTGGCTGTCATATTAACTAAATAGCAGTGCCCAGCAGTCCATGATTGCTCCTTGCTAGTCACCCCCCCCCCCCCCCAACAGCACACCACAGTCTCTCCTCTCTTTCCAGGTCTTTAATCTCCTCCCAGCAGCCCTGTCCTTTTCAATGCAATCCGGCTGCCTTTGCAGCCAATAAGCATCCTCATCTCTTTGTCCAATCCAGCAGTAGGAGACAGAAGAAGAAAATGCAACCTGGCCAAGAATGTGGCTCTGCATTAATCGGGCTGCCAGCCAGGGTTACAGTATGATTACAGTTGCTTGTATCTCTAGAATCACTGATTGTTTTGACATGCAGATTTTACTAAAGGTAACCTCCTATTATTCTGTCGTACTATAAACCACTCTCTCTCGCTCTCTCTCTATATATTATTTTTTACACCGGGTTTTGTTCTGCTTCTCCCAAACAGAAACTGAACACGTATATTCAGCACAGAATTACTGTCCTATACATAAAGTCATTCTTCAAAAGCAAATGCCAAAATAAAGCAGAAGCATTTATACAAGGAAGAAGAAAATTGAAGGAATTATTTACCGAGTTGGTAAGTGTCAAAATTAGATTCTACAGTAGATATTATTTTTTATTGAAGGGACTTTTTTTGCTTCAGACATTTCTTTATAGTCACATAGGTGAAATGCTTTCTCTTCTATACTTCATGTAAGCAGTTGTGGAATTGTTTTCTGTTGCCTGAGCAGATGTTGGCCACCCCTTCATATCTATTAGCACACATGATGCATTGACAAATGTGGATAGAAGAGTTGTAATACCAGTTTTCACCAGCAGTGGTGCTGCAGGTAAACGCAGAGATTGCTTCTACAGTTCCAAAATAAACGTCCCCTTTAAGGGAGACGTTTATTCACACATTTACACATTTACGGTTTGCCGTGCGAAAAGGTACAGGAGCTATTTTCGGGTGGTTTTCGCGCGGTTTGGGTCCCATATACAACGCGCGAAAACCGTTCACCAGCTCAATCGCCTAGGTCTGAACCTAGCCTCTGAACCTAGCCTAAGTGACATCTCCTTCTGAAAATGCTAGTTTGCTGGCCCTCATGCTGACCTTTCGGCTTGAACGAGTAGGCAGATAAAGACTTTTGACTTTTCTTTGGCTTCCTGAACTGGTGACTTTGAAAGCATTCAACCGAGAATGTCATAACAGCCAGCCATCTAGTAGTTCAGCAATGGCAGAAGCCATGTTTTTCCAAGGAAGGGCCTCCTATGGGGCCATCTTGGGTATTAAAGAATTGAGATTCACCTTGATTTGTTTTCCATATGAAGGTTTCAGATGAAGACAAGCTGGGAGAAGATCCACTGGAATTTATGGAGCAAATGCTGACCGCCAGCGACTATGAATCTCTGAAAACAACAACTGTGTACTTTATCATGGCACACGAAGACTTACGGTAAATTATTGGGGAGACTTTTTGTACAACATCTTCTGGTTTACTTTTCTCTTTTATCCATTCTTGGCAGATATCGTAAGATCTTAAAAATAGAGAAGGAAGATAATTTCGATACTTCCTAGCTTGTCATAATGCATAGCTCCACGCCAGTCTGTCACCAGATATATTGGATCAAAACAGAAAGCAAAACATCAGGGTTTCCTGTAGCAAAAATCCAATCAGGGAAGGCATTTACTTCTACCCCCAGCCCTCCGGGTCAGTACTAGTATGATATGTTGGGCTAGATGAAATACTTCACCATTGAGACAGTCAGTGAAACATGCTGGACATTATATAGCTACCCGTTAACTTCTTCAGACCGGCGATCACAGCATCTGGCCGAGGGAAATCTTCCACAGCTGGGGTTCATGGAATGCGAAAAGCTGATGCTGTCAGAAAAGGTGTCTCAATAAACCATGAGGAGTAGCCAAGCTCTGATCCTGCAGCTGTAGTCAAACTACAAATGCCATCATGCATCTGCTACTGGAAGTCATGCCTGTGGCTGTCAGAATCTTGTAATGTCTTATGGGAATTGTAGTCCCACAACAGCTAAATGGCTGATGTTTGGCTACCCCTGTCCTATTAGAAAGACTACCATTCAGAATGCCCACCAATCAGTGAAGTACACTTTGTGCGGTACACTTTCATTAGCCCTCAGGTGTGTGTCCCTTGGAAGGGCTAGTTGGTTGTGTTTAGCCCTGCCTAGGCCAAAGGTTTCCAGTCCTCCACAGGATCCAGTGCAAATTAGGCACTTTGATAAAAGGGTCTCCATCAAACATGTTAAAAGCAGCCTAGAGCTCCACCTGCTGAAAGAAAATTAAATTGTATATTATTAATCTGCAATATTTAATTTTTACCTGATGAAAAAGAGAACTGTTCTGAATATGTATGTTTTAACCTTGACTATAACAAAGAAAATAAATACATAACCACCACAGGCTCCCTGACACTCGTTTTACCATTACAGGAAAGAACACCTGGAGGCCATTTTGAAAAATAAAGGTGACATCACACGTAAAGATAGAAAGAATCTTCTGGAGTATGTAAAAGACACGAAGATTGGTGGCATCAAACTTAAAGATAGAAAGAATCTTCAGGATTATGTGAAAAACAAGAAGAATGGTTTTGTTGGAGACAGGCTGAAGTTTTTTGAGGATGTACACACAGGATGGGGTTTTCTGAAGTATTTATGGTGCTTTCGATGCTTATGTAAATAGGACCTTTTCAAAGCCTCTCCACTTCAATAAACAGCAGGACACACAATATTGTAAATGTTGTAAATATGTTTCATAGTCAGTTGAATGGATGTGTTAGACATTTTGAGGTTTCCTGGATACAATACAATTTGTACAGAAATAAAGTATTTAATATTTAATTGTTACTGTTGTGGGGAGTCTTTTCAGTTGTATTTTGTAGGAGTTCATTTATCAAAGTTGTGCACTGTTTATAGCTGCCACTAGATAGTATAGGAATTTCTATACTCATCAGGCAGGCACACCTGGCTGCCGACACACACCCTCCTCCCTAATGAGATACCTCCTCTGGCTGCCTCAAAAACTTATGGTAAAGGTGGAAAACAACAATTCTGGGAGTACCCAACCATTTTTGGCATATAACTTCCTACGGGTCTGTATAACAGGGTAGGAGAGTGTCTATTGCCTAAATACATTGTGCTGGAAGCGAAGGTGTCCCCATTTTTCACATCAGAAGGTTGGGAGGTAGGGTTGTCTGTCTGCTACAGTCCCAACACTATATCAGTGTAAGGCACTGTTGTTAATATAAATGGCTACCTTTTTGCAGGTGATTGTGCACTTTGTACTGCTTGGCTTGCACTTGCAGTAATCCCGTAAGGGGCAGAGCACATTTGAGCTCATGAAGATAACAGAAAGGAGAGGACACGGTGATCAGGAAAAATAAAACTACAATGTCTTCACAGCCGTATTGCAGAAATCTTCCTCCGCATTGGCAGCACTTGCATAGTCAATGGAGCCGTACTACGGTATTACAGCAGCATGACGAGGAGCAACCCCATTCAGAGAATGTAAACCAGGGGTAGCCAAACTTCCAGCTCATTCGTCCTGTAGTGACATATGAACTGGTGGAAGGAACCAATGCTTGTGGCAGGAGAAACAATTATTCACACACCCGGAAGCGTGTGAATACCTACAACAGCCATGAAGCATCAGTTTCAAGATACGGGCCACCAGAAACGTAAGTATCAATGTGCTTTTTGTTTTACAGGGCTAGATTGTTTTTATTTATTTATTTTGTGACAGGGTCTCTTCAACTTTATATCTATAACTTAGAAAAAAACATTTTTTTTCATTGCAGCAATGATTTCAAGCTGAACTAAACAAAATATATTGCTCAATAGCAACAGGGAATAAAATTAAATCTGTGTGCAAGCAAGCCCAGGTATTACCATATAAATGTAGTGGTGACATCATCAATGTGCTGTACAGATCCTGTGCAGAGAGCAGAGCTGTGGGAGGGTCCCAGTGGGTCCACTGACTACAGGCTGCCTATAGAAAACTAGAGGAGGGGAGCGGATACAAGACCCTTCACAAGGAGAGAGAGCAGCAGTGTCTGGTCGTCATTACAGGAAGCCCTACTGGATTACTGCTCAGACATTATAAAGGCTGCTGTGCAGGGGACTCCAGGAGTCCGATAGGATAAATCCAGTCATTAATAGGTTTGTGGAAGTATACATTGGGGGGAATGTATCAAAGCTGGTGCAGACCGAATCTGGACCAATTGTCCACAGTAACCAATCAGATCTTCTTTTCAGCTTGTTCAGTTAAGCTTTGAAAATGAAAGAAAGACGCTCATTGGTTGCCATGTACAACAGCTCCAGCTTTCCTCTGCTCCCATTTCGATAACCTCCCCTCATTTTAATGGCAGAAAAATTAAATGAGTTGTGTTTTGTCTGCTTGAAGTTCAGTTTTAACATGACATTCCTGACTTTCAATAAGCCCTTTGTGACTGGAAGTTCCCCGTACATTGTCCAATTTTCCCTTTTCTTTCCCTACAAAGCATTTTGGTTATCAGTAAAGTACATCTGCTTCTTGAACAAGGACGCGGCTCTTTGTGTATAAACAAATCAATGAATTATCAGAAATGGGGAAAACTGCCAAATCTAAAAGTCACCCAGCTCGCTATCTATGCTCTTATCTAGGAATTCAGCTGGAGCCGTTAACACAGGCTGGGAAGTGGATGTGTAAGGAAGTATTCTTCTGGTGCTGGCATGCATAACAATGATGTGTTCAAATATGAACAGCGGTACTCCAGCCCCCCCATCTTTGTCATATCATGTCATATCCTCTTTGACTTTGGCACAAAAAAAAAAGCCAAAGAAAGACTTAGTGCTGTTCTTGGCATCATTCTCCTGTGAACCCAGGGCAGCTTGATGGCGTGTGCCAAGGGGGAGTGTCCCTGACACCCTGGACTTACAGGAAGTAGGTTAAATGACACTGGGTGTCATTCAACCTAAAGAAGGACTGGCTTGATTACAGACCAGTGAGTCCGTGGGGGACAGTGCTGGAGATGTGTCGTAGCAAATCCTGGAACTACTTGAGGATTTGTAATTACTTTATTGGATTTATTTAATATTTGTATGGTTAAAAAACAAGGGGAAGAGATTAAAAGGAGACCCATCATGAGAGGAATACACAGGCTGCCATTGTTGACTGGTCCTATAGGCTCATTGTGACAATGACACTCAGGTTTCAATACCTTGGGGCCCCATTCACACTTGCGACAAGGGTTATACTGCCAATTCTATTGGCAAGATTCAGCAGCCAGAATGACAGGTGTGTGTGAATAGCTGCGGCCGGGAAGACTGTATGAAGCAATGAGAGGCTGATGGTGGCCGTGGCTGTTCACACATCCTGCGGTTAGGGACAGATGATCATCTCTGAACGCAGACAAACTGCATCCTTGGTCCCTAACCGCAGATAATTGATGGGTGAGAGACATTTTAGAAGAAGGTTCGCCATTGCATCATCCATGTTTCTTTCATGACAGGTTAACTTTAAAGGGAATTTCCATCAAAATAAAAAGGTAGCCTTTTCTGGAGACTCTTCCACATAGCAACTGTTGTTAAGAGTTGATCTGTCATTCCTCTGTGACCAGGACATGTAATTGAATATTTTATATGCAACACCCCTGTAGATTACATCTATGATTGCCAGTAGACATGTGCGATTCCTTTCGTTCCGAATCAAAATTCGGACAAATTTTCCAAAATATGGACATTCAGACACATCCGAATTTCCACATCACAATGCATCCGAATGCGTCTGAATCCAAATTTCCATTTTCAAATTTCGGATCCCTTCAAAATGTCGTTCAAAAACTAAACTGAATCGGACATGTGACTTTTCTGGCCAATCAGATGTGTTTTTCGGTTTAATGCATCCGAATGGGTCTGAACACGTATTTATGGTTACGGAAACATGGGAGCCATATGGTATATGGCTCCCATGTTGCCGTAACAAAAATTTGTGTTCAGTATTTACATATCATACTAAAGCTGAGGCTTCTAGACCCGAATGGCATGCGGGATATGAATTTCCGAAGTGCATTTGGGAGCTCCCGAATGCCGTTTGGGTCTGGGAGCCTAATACATATATTACTAAAGCTGAGGCTCCCAGACCGGAATTCAGGAGCTCCCAAATGCAATTCGGAAATTCGGATCCTGAATGCCATTCGGATCTGGGAGCCTCAGCTTTAGTATTAATATCTGTATATGGTTCTCTGTGGTATTCGCAATGAATAAGCGTAAACTCATCCGAAACTAACAAATTCGGATTTCGTCCGATTCCGAAACATGAACCGAATTGAATTTCGGATCGGAATCCCGAAATATCCGATCCAAATTTTTCCTGCAGCTTACATGTCTAATTGCCAAACCTCAATGACAGCCTGTGCAAGAACTCAGTGGCTTACTAAAGTTGCACATCAGACATTCACCAGGTGCAGGTGAATTCACCATTCTGCAGGTGAATCTTGCAGGTGCATTAAACTAAGAGCGATTGGAAAAGTCACATTTACGGCTTTCTAATTGTGTCTCTAGGTGTACTCTGCTATTAAGCTAAACAAACCACCCCCTCTAGTGGTCAAATTCAGCATTTCATGGTGGTAGGTGAAATTTATGTTAGGGGTTCAGCTAGGGGTGATTATGCAGTTTATTGCAATTTGGGAGCCCTTGAACAGGAAAATTGCTTCCCAGATCTACTACTTGTGACATATTTCAACGACAAATATTGCAAACTTGGCACCACAGTGACTATATAACCCCGACTATATATAACCCCGACTATATAGGCCCTTGCTCCAACGTTCACCTAGGACACAAACTGCATAAGGTTTGCATTTAGTATATAATTCTGTGAATTTTCACCTGCTCCCACAACTTACCGATAACCCAACGAAACGGATATGTGTGTAAGCATCCAAAACGGGTTGGATCTGTTTGTACTGTCCACCCAAACCCACACTGAATAAAGATGTGTTCAACTTATAATTCTGCAACTTGACGTTACAAACCAAAGAGACACTGGAGATCCCCTTCGATGTAGAAGATGCCTGTCCAGTAGTCAGATCAATGATACCAAGACTATCATATCAAAATCAGTCAGCTACACCAATAGGATAACCTTGCAGGTCTTTCCATTTTTTTCCTGTAGTGGCAAGGTCACTTTAAAGAGAGCAAAGTAGGGACTCTCCACCTGCCAAAGACGTAAGCATTAAAAGTCTTCTTTTGCATGCAACCTTTTTTTTGTGTTACCTAGTGACAGAGCCACTTTAGGGTGCAATTTAGGGAATGTTTTATGTCTTGTTTTCCAGAAAATTCAATAAAAAGCAAAAAAAGACAAGCAAGGGAGTAAGTTTGAAGATACAACAACATCCTCAGTGGGTGTCATGCAGCGAGCGAGAAAAATAATGATGCATATACCAGAGAAAGCAGACGTCCAAAAATATTCTTTATTAATATCATTAAAAATATATAGTTAAGACATACAATGAGTGTAATCTTCACATAGCATGAATTGGGTCAGGTCAATTTACAAACACATCCGGGAAAGACATAGAACAAGATGTAAAAAAATAAATATAAAATACTCAGCTTTCAGTCACGACATGGAAAAATAAAATCTGCAGCTTTACTCCAAACATTAGATAAGTATAGATGTGAAATAGAAGGTCTTTAATGTTAAAAAATGTGCAATGAGAGAGAAAATGTAAAAGCTATACCCACCCAAAGTTGATACATCACAGTTGGAGGGGTGAGAACCCTGTGAGGTGTTCATGTCCATCCAGGGTTCCCACAACCAGATTTGTTCAATTGATGTTCCTGTGATGCTGACTTACTAAGGATTTTACTACTTGAGTTCCCAGCAACATGATATTTGGGTGAGCCCCCTACTCCACCACCACAGGCACAGGCTCCATCTTGTACAGGTTTGTGCCAATTAAATGAATGAGTCCTTGCTGTGGAATTCTGCGTTTACTCAGTTAAAGCCCACCTCCAGGTTGATACAATGTTTTATTATTAAAAGCCCTGCAATATTCAAAGGCTTACCCCCCAATGGTCCTCTTCTAGGAAACATCATTCAACCCATTGCCAGCTTGCCCCCAATGGTCCTCTCCTAGGAGACGTCATTCAACCCATTTCCAGCTTACCCCCAATGGTCCTCTTCTCGGAGACGTCATTCAACCCATTCCACCTTCCCACCCAATGGTCCTCTTCTAGGAGAAGTCAATCAACCAACCAATTTCCAGCTTACCCCCAATGGTCCTCTTCTAGGAGATGTCATTCGACCCATTTCTAGTTTACCCCCAATGGTCCTCTTCTAGGAGACATCATTCAACCCATTGCGAGCTTACCCCTAATGGTCCCCTTCTGGGAGACGTCATTCAACCCATAGCCAGCTTACCCCAAATGGTCCCCTTCTAGGAGACGTCATTCAACCCATTTCCACCTTCCCCCCAATGGTCCTCTTCTATGAGACGTCAATCAACCAACCAATTTCCAGCTTACCCTCAATGGTCCTCTTCTAGTAGACGTCATTCGACCCATTTCTAGTTTACCCCCAATGGTCCTCTTCTAGGAGACATCATTCAACCCATTGCGAGCTTACCCCCAATGGTCCCCTTCTGGGAGACGTCATTCAACCCATTTCCTGTGAATCTGGGGTGTTAGGTACACAACCCCCCTCCCCCCGTACGTCACCAAGCTGCCCTGGGCTCTCAAGACAATGCTGCAGAGAGCTGCACAACATCTAAATTTGGTGATATTCTCTGCAGAATTCAGGATGGAAGAAGCAACTGGACTGAAGACCCCCAAAAAAGGTCTGCACACAACACTGTTCTTTTAATTATAAAGCCGGTGGGGGGGGGGGCAACCTGGAGTTGGGCTTTAAGGTATTGGGTCATCATTTTGCCTAAAGGCCAAAAGGTAATTTACAGCTGTAGCAATAGGTGGAGCTAGGACCCCCTTCCTCCCCAAAAAAAGGACTGTTGGGGGGGGGCCCCAGAGATCTATCAGCATCCACTAGGTGATCCATGCACCTAATGTCCAGTTTTGGGTAGACAAACTTTTCTGCTGAATGCCACAATTCCCAAATACTATTGAATACTCATAAATAGAAATGTATATATATA